>NW_025421716.1:0-254911 GCF_011764305.1 Mustela putorius furo
ATTTGAACATCAAAAAACGTTGTGTTGGATATCTGTTTATGTGAGTAAATAAATAAATAAAAGCTACCTGGGGTTATGATAGAGGTTAAAGAAAGACTTAATATATGATCCCAAAGTGGGCACGTGCACACCAATGTTTATTACAGAAATATCTTCAATTAGCAAAAACTATGGAAAAAAACTAGAGCTCCATCAACAAATGTAAGGATAGAGTATATATTATATATAATATATATAAGTACTATAATATGATATATATAATATGATATATATGATATATGATAATATATATATGATAATATATATCATATATATATATATATCATTCATTTGTTGATGGACATCTAGTTCCATATATATATATATCATATAGTCATATATATATTATTAATATAATTTATATATGGAATACTATGCAGCCATCAAAAGAAATGAAATCTTGCCATTTGCGATGACATGGATAGAACTAGAGGGTATTATGCTCAGCAAAATAAGTCAACCAGAGAAAGACACTATCATATTATCTCCCAGATATGAGGAAATGGAGGTGCAATATGGAGTACAGGAAAAGAGTAAATGAAACAAGATGGGATCGGGAGGGAGACAAACCATAAGAGACTGTTAATCTCACAAAACAAACTGAGAGTTGCCGGGGGGATGGGGAGGGTAGGGAGAGGGTGGTGGGTTTATGAACATTGGGGAGGGTATGTGCTGTGGTGAGTGCTGTGAAATGTGTAAACCTGGCGATTCACAGACCTGTACCCCTGGGTCAAATAATACATTATATGTTAATTAAAAGAAGAAGAAGAAGAAGACTACTATAAATCAAATGCTATGGTTTTCTGCAAAGAGTGTGTAATCAGGCATATTTTATTAAAGTAACCAAGTAAAATGATGGTCGAAAATTGGAATAACAGAAAACATAAAAATCAGAGATTTTAAAAAGAGATATGGGACAGTGTAGAGAATATAGTCAATGATATTATAATAGTGTTATATGGTGACAGATGGTGGCTATATTTGTAGTGATCATAGAATAATGTATGGAGATATTTCAAACATGAAACCAATGTAACACTGAATATCAACTATACTCAAATAAAAGAATAGTAAAAATAAAACATTTTAATTTAAAAAGATAAAAAGAGGCACAAGAATTGGAAAAGTGAATTTCAAAAAGAGTAAAGATGAGGCTAAGACATACTCTGAACCTTGAGAAAACACCATTTTGAAAATTCTTCCCATTTTGAGAAAACTCAAATGAATCCATACCATAAAAGAACCCATTTTAACTGAGAGATGTAATAAATGCTCAAGAAATAATTTTATGACAGGATAATTCTTCCCTATGAAACAGCATACAGAAACCAGGGGAAACACCTGGAAGCAAAATAAACTATACTGAAAATAAGAATTAGGAAAAAGATAAATGATGAAAGATAAGAAAATTAGACCTGCGACAGAGACCTAGTGAAGAGAATTTTTAGCTTCTGGTTTAATGTTTTTGAGGATAATCTAGAGTTCATAACTGCCTTGAGGCAGGCTGGTTGTAGGCAGTTTAGGCAGACCCCTAAGACAGGCCTACTTTGGGCAGGTGCTGTTGGAGGAGGCCATAGGGCTGGAAAGACAAATCCAACCATTTGACTAAAGTGTGTGTGAAGATGTTGAAGTCAGATGCAACAGAGAAAGACCTGTCAAACCTAATCTCAGAAATGGAGATGATGAAGATGATTGGACAGCACAAGGACACCGTCATCCTGCTGGGTCCCGCACACAGGACGGTCCTTTTTACACTCTCATGGAATATGCCTCCAAAGACAACATACAGGAGTACCTGCAGGCCCAGAGGCCTCCTGACCTGGAGTACTGTTACAATATCAGCCACAATGCAGCAGAAGAACTCTCCTCCAAGGACCTGGTATCCTGTGCCTATCAGGTAGCCTGAGGCATGGAGTACCTTGCCTCCAAGAAGTGCATACACCAAGACCTGGCCACCAGGGAAGTGCTGGTGACAAAGCACAGCATGATGAAGATCTCAGACTTCAGCCTTGCCAGAGATATCACCACATCAGTTACTATAAAAAGACAACCAACAGTGGACTGCCTGTGAAGTGGATGGTCCCTAAGACCATGTTTGACCAGATCTACAACCACCAGAGTGACTTCTGGTCTTTTGGGGTGATCCTGTGCAAAATCTTCACTCTGGAAGCCTCCCATATCCTGGAGTGCCTGTGTAGGTGGTTTTCAAGCTGCTGAAGGAGTCATTTGATGGATAAGCCAATACGTGCACAAGAGAGTTATACACAATAATGAGGGGTGGCTGGCATGTGGTACCTTCAATCTGCTGGTAGAAGACCTGGATCATACTGTGGCCTTGACCTCCAACCAGGGTTACCCGGAGCTGTCCTTGGCCCTGGAACAATACTGTCTATGCTTTCCCAACACCCAAAGCTCCACCTGCTCCTCAGAGAAGAATTCCACCTTCTCTCATCTGCCGTTGCCCAGGGCGGCCTATCTGCCCTGACACCGAGCCCAGCTTGCCAATGGTGGACTCAAATGACTAGTATCCCTATTACTCCTGTCCAGATTCCGTCATAAGCTGTAACCCTTACCCCCCACCCTCCATGCAAGACTCACTGCCTTCTCCTTTGGCCCTTTCCTACTGGCAGGAGCCAGCTGCCTACCTGAGGCCTTCACCCCTTGAAGTTCACCTCTCTCCCCCTTCCTCTTCCTCCTCCTTAAAACCTGCTCATGAAAGAAAGGCACATAGAGGCAGGTACTTGCTCGTGGCTACTTCCTTCCCTCCCATATGTTGCACCAAGACCCCTCCCTGGCATCTGGTACTGCCTGGACGTCAAGGGAGTGGGAGATGAGGCATGCCAGTGAACGCTGTCGGAGCTTTCCTGTTTTGGTTTTGTCTGCTTAGCATAACATGTAAGACTGAGTTCTGGTGGCAGGGACCTAGTCCTTGGGGCTATAGCACTAGCGAGGGGAGGTCAACTGCTCTGGGCCTTGGCTACGAGCAACCCCTGCTCCAGAGATATGGTACCAAGGGCTTATTAATTTTGATACTAATTTGCTTTGCTGACAAAATACCTGGTATGAAAAGATGGGAAGGCAAAGACTGGAAGCAGTGTTGTGAACATGGGGTCCAGCCCCAAACTATGAAGAAAACACAAAGTGTATAAATCTGAGTAAGTATATATTTACACACCTTTGTAAATAGGTTGTTATCAAAGATTTAATCATTGGGTAATATGCTCCTCGTGGCTGGGAAGCATCAGTTGCCATATATTAAAAACAAAGAAAAGAGGTGTCTGGGTGGCTTCCTCCATAATTGTCCCTTCTTTTCAGGTCATGATCTCAGGGTCCTGGGATGGAGCCCCACATCAGGCTCTCTGCTCAGTGGGAAACCTGCTTCTCCTTTTCCCTCTACCCTGCTTATAGTTCCTCTTCCTGTCTCTCTGTCTGTCAAATAAATAAAATATTTAAAAAAAAGAAAGAAACAAAATGTTTTTAAAAGCTCTTTTTTTTTTTTAATATTCTACGGGTGCCTGGATGACTCAGTTGTTTAAGCAGATGTTTGCCTTTGTCTGAGGTCATGATTCCAGTGTACAGGGATCCAGCCCTGCATGGGACTACTTGCACCCCAAGGAGCTTGCTTTTTCCTCTCCCTTTGCATGTGATTACCCCCGCTTGTGCGCTAACTCTCTCTCTCTCTCTCTCTCTCTCGCTGCCAAGAAACAAAATAAAATATATTACTAAATAAATAAATAAAATTCTAAACCTACTTTCAATTTAGGTCCCTTAACAAAAATTTGTACCTGTTCATTAAAAAAAAAAAAAAGAAAAGATAATTTAGAAAAATGCTTCCAGAGCTAAAAAGCTGTTTATTTTTTTCAGGATTAAATATAGAAGTGCTTTATAAAGTAAAGGAAAAAATATGCTATATTAACAGTAATCACACTATAACTTTGGTGGTTATATCAAGATAATGAAAAGTGATTTTAAAGCAAATTTCATTATCAGATATAAAGATCAAGTCAAAATTACAGAAGAGTAAACGGATGAATTCATCAGGGAGTATAATAATTCTTGACTTTTAATACTTAATAACAGATTTGGGGATATATAGGGAAAAACTAAGAACAAAAATCATAACTTCTACCTTAGAAGAGAAATGGAAAAAAATTTCAACACCTTTATTTTAAGATTATATAGACAAAAATGTCATCAAATTGGTAAGATATGTAAGACTTGAACAGACTTATCAACTAACTAGATATGCTTGATATTACAGAACACTCCCAACAGCTGCGAACTACATATACCTTAAGCCATGATTTTCTTTGCAAAGGTCAACATTGATAATGTTCTAGTCATACCTCCGTGTACCAGGAAAGAAGTAGCATATTTCTTGAAAGACACAGCTATCAAAGCTCCATTGAGAAACCGTAAAGATGGGGAAAGGATTTGCAACTTATATATCTGATAATGGACATCTACTCTGTTTATTAAAAAAGAATAAAAATAAAAAACCTTACTAATAACCAAACAGAGTATCCAATTTTACATGTGAAGAAATTATTGAAGAGACATGTCACCAAAAGGATATAAGCACTTGTCAAATTTCTCAACATTTAGACATTAAAGAAATACAAATTAAAATCATGAAACATGCTTACATATCTATTAGAATGGCTAAAATTATAAAGGCTAATTGTACTTCGTCTGAGCTAGATTGAGAAGCAACAAAAAAAACAAACTCTTGTTGACATATATCATGATACCACCACTTTGGAAAATAGTTTGAATTTTTTTTTAAATGCAAAATATGTTGCAGTTACACAAATAGCCATTTTAATTCTAGGCATTTAACCAAGAGATTACTATTGAACATCAAAATGAACTATTTACAATTGGAGATTTTCAAACTAATGGTGCTGAGAAAAGAAAAGCCAGGCAATGAAGAGTATGTATTGTGTGATTCCATGACTATAAAAAAATCTAGAAAATACAAATTTATATATAGTCACAGTCATCAAATATATTGGTGTGATTTTAGTGCCTTCTTCTGTTGCCCATAGATTCCTACACTTGGATCTCTGAGCATTTGTTACACCATGTGAAAATATGAACTCTTTTTCTGTATTCTGTCTTACAAGATAAAGAACCCTTGAAATTTTATGGACATTTGAACTCTCAGTTATTAGCAGAAATTCTATCACACAGTAAGTTTCCAAATATAAAAGCCAGAGTTTTACAATGACTTCTAAGCTTTTACATGATCTAGCCACTCATTTAACTTCTGTGAACTCTTTCCCTGCTACTCTTCAGTCCCTCACAGTGGCCTCCTTGCTATTCCTCAGATATGCCAGGCACGATCCAACCTTATGGCCTTCAAGATAGCCAATTCCTTTGTCTGGAGTGACCTTATTGCTGATAGTTCTGGGCAAATTCATCACCTTTCCATACCTTTGTTCAATTTTCAGCTTCATTGTAACTACCCTGGTCTTCCTATTAAAATTCTTAACTCCCCATCCCCTGCCTAGCAACCTTGATTTTTCTCACCCTAAGCTAATTTTTCTTTTTTCCCATTGTACTCATCATTTTTGAATACACTATGCAATTTCTGTTAAGGTTAATAGCTTTTAATTGTCTCACCCTTTAAAATAAACGTTCTACAAAGCCAAGTATTTCATTTACCAGTGTAGTCTGAAGTAATATCTGCCATATAATAGGTTCAGTAGACAATTGGTAAATTTCAGAAAAAATTATTGTTGAGAGTATACTGAATTTCATAAGTCATTTCAATATTTTGTTCCAAAAAATAAACTATGTAAAACATACCTTAAATTTACTTTCAAGATATTTTATAGCATACAATGGACAATATACATAAGCCTTAAAGAAACAATCATATAAATAACCATTTCATACCTACTTAAAAATTGCATAATACCACACTCCTAGTTCCTCTCTGAATGCTCTAAAATAACCCTTCAAAGGAAATACATTTTTAAAAATACAGAGATTTTTGGCAAATAATTTAATAAAATAAAAGTTTCATTCATCTATGTAGATCATAATAAATGTTTTTAATAAGCATGAAATTATAACTCTGAAGTGTGCTAAAAATGAAACCCCTGCTAAGGGTGAGAGAACAAAAATAAACATCATTTTTTCCAAATAAGAGGAGTTTATTACCTTTGAATCAAAGCATGTGGATTTGTTCAAACTGGCAATAAAGGATTATGGAAACAGAAACCATAGAATGTCATATATTTTAGATTTCTAAAAGACTTCAAAGTGAAGAGTATACATTTTTTTAAATGCTACATAATGCTACATAATGACAAGATGACAGGGTGTGACAAATAGCATTTTAAAAGCTCTACTCATAATGTAACGGAAGTTGTCATTTCCCTATAATTTTATATATATGTCATTAATTTACTGTATATGGATACAACATATTACCAAACAGATGTTCATCAAAGACTAAATCATTTTTAATGGAACATAATATTTTGAACCTACATCTATCAATCATCATTTTTTTCGATCTAACATTTATAGTCTCGCTAAAACAATTTATCAGTTGTCAGACAAAATTAAAAAAAAAATAGGATAAAAAGTCGTGTTTGGAAAAAGTAGATTTTCTTTGAAATTTGCATTTAAATGAAAATATTTGCTGATATTTTCAAAACTTTAAATGTAATTTTATATATATCTGACCTATCAGATGATATAAAATTTTTGGAGAAAATATGACATATTTTTTGATCTTGGTTGAAGGTTTTAATAAAGAGCAACTGTTTGTATTATTTGCATTGTGATATCTTAGTTAATAAACATGAATAACTGGTATAAAATATGTTTTTTTTAAATTTTATTTTTTACTTGACAGAGATCACAGGAAGGCAGGGAGGCAGGCAGAGAGAGAGGAATGGAAGCAGGCTCCCTGCTGAGAAGAAAGCCCACTGTGGGACTCAGTCCCAGGAACCTGGATTCATAACCTGAGCTGAAGGCAGAGATTTTAACCCACTGAGCCACCCAGGCGCTCTAAAATATGTTCTTTTTTTATATAGAATTATAGTTCTTATATAGAATTATAGTCCAGAACTAGCTGGAACTGAATGTCTCCTTCAAAGTCAGCTCTGGAGAAATTATGCAAGTGTAATATAGAACTATTTTGGATACGAACCAAAAACAAAGAAATGATGATAAATTCCTTAAAAAGACTGAAAGTTGCTCTTGACTGGTATGTTTCAAGCTCTATTCCTGGTTTGAGGACAGTTTTTAACAGGCCTGTCACGGTAGAAATCAGCTGGATGTTTAGAGGCTATCAGAACTATGCAAAAACCTTGAATGGGTAAAGGCTTGAAAATTCTTTAGAGAGATCAGCTCCCTAAGGCATTATTCATCCACACATTTTCCTCCAAACAATTAAGACTGAGGGATTAGGGGCACCTGAGGAGCTATCTCATCACTTGGGTGGTGGCTTAAGCCTCTGCCTTCATCTCAAGTCATGATCTCTGGGTCCTGGGATCCAGCCCCACATCAGGCTCTGCTCAAAAGGAAACCTGCTTCCCTCCCTGCTTGCCTGCCTCTCTGCTTCCTTGTAATCTCTCTCTCCCTCTCTCTCTCTCTGTGTCCAATAAATAAATAAAATCTTTAAAAAAAAGGCTGATGGATGCTAAATTATGAAAACTGCTCCCTCCAAATGATGCTTCTTTATAAGGATTTAAGAAGTTAAAATTGTAAGAATTTAAAATTAAAACTTTATTGTAGGATTTATCTTATAGAATAACATCAAGTGAAGGCATTTATTATTAGATCTGAAGTATTTGTGATTCTGAATTCTTGGCCTCATTAGTAAATTTATTTTTAAATTCTCCCATGGAGTGGTGATTGGCCTTCAGTCTTTCATTCATGTACATCATTGTGTCAAATGAGATGTGTGTGCCCAGAACTATATATAATCTTCTTTGTATTTCACTGGAGATGGCATTTCTGAGTTTTGTTCAATTTAATTTGGACAGATGTTTTAATAGTCACTTCTAGAGTTGGCCCTGGAGAATATCTTCCTTTTTTTTTTCTCTTCCGATTCTCTGAAAAACCCTGTTTAATTCACATTATCACAGTGATATCACAATTCAAGTTTTTCCAAACACTATAGCTGCAAAATAGAAGGAAGCTACTCAGAATGTAATGCTATTGTGAATGATTGAGAAAGAAAACATTATTATAATTAAGCTACCAGGTTTCAATATATTTTATTGTTGCTTAGAAAATCCTAGCATACCCAGACTTTACAGAGATTTGATGATCCTAAGAGGAGCTGAACTCATGGACCAAAATAACTATGCACATAAAAAGTACAATTACTTACCTAAAAAAGATGATGTGGTTAACTTTATATGGCAATCCAAGTGTTATTGGAACAGGAATTTTAAAAATAGCTTAGGGGCACCTAGGTGGCCCAGTGGATTAAGCCACTGCCTTCAGCTCAGGTCATGATCTCAGGGTCCTGGGATCAAATCCTGCATCAGGTTCTCTGCTCAGCAGGGAGTCTGCTTCTCTCTCTCTCTCTGTCTCTCTCTCTCACTCTCTCTCTCTCTCTGCCTGCCCTCTGTCTACTTGTGATCTCTCTCTGTCAAATAAATAAATAAATAAAATCTTAAAAAAAAATAATGACTGTAGTTTTAAAAAATAGCTTAAAAGGGGCACCTGGGTGGCTCAGTGGGTTAAAAATACATGTAGACCAGTGGATTAGAGTAGAGTGCCCAGATATGGACCATCAACTCTATGGTCAAAAAATCTTTGACAAAGCAGAGAAAATTATACAGTGGAAAAAAGACAGCCTCTTCAATCAATGGTGCTGGAAAAATCGGACAGCTATGTATGGAAGAATGACACTCAACCATTCTCTTATACCATACATAAAGATAAATTCGAAATGGACAAACGACCTCAATGTGAGGCAGGAATCTAACAAAATCCCAGAGGAGAACATAGGCAGTAACCTCTTGGACACTGGCCACAGCAAATTCTTTCAAGACATGTCCCCAAAGACAAAGGAAACAAAAGCAAAAATGAACTTTTGGGTCTTCATCAAGATCAAAAGTTTCTGCACAGCAAAGGAAACAGTCAACAAAATGAAGAGACAACCCACGGAATGGGAGAAGATTTTCACAAATGACATTACAGATAAAGGGCTGATATCTAAGATCTATAAAGAACTCCTCAAACTCAACACACACAAAACAGATAATCATGTCAAAAAATGGGCAGAAGACATGAACAGACATTTCTCCAAAGAAGACATACAAATGGCAAACAGATGCATTAGAATATGTTCATCATCATTAGCCATCAGGGAGATTCAAATCAAAAGCACATTGGGATACCACCCTACACAGTTATAATGGCCAAAATTAAGAAGGCAATAAACAGCAAGTGTTGGAGAGGATGTGGAGAATTCTCACTATTGGTGAGAATGCCAGTTGGTGCAGCTACTTTGGGATACAGTGTGGAGACTCCTTAAGAAATTAAAATTAGAGCTACCCTATGACCCTGCAATTGCACTACTGAGTATTTACCCCTAAGATACAGATGCAGTGAAAAGAAGGGACATCTGTACCCTAATGTTTATAGCAGCAATGGCCACAGTCATTAATCTTTGGAAAGAACCAAGATGACCTTCAATGGATGAACGGATAAAGAAGATATGATCCATTTTTACAATGGAGTATTATGCTTCCTTCTGAAAGGAAGGATACCCAAGTTTTGTATCAACATGCACGGGACTGGAGGAGATAATCCTGAGTGGAATAATTCAAGCAGAGATTGTCAATTTCCATATGGTTTCACTTAATTGTGGAGCATAAAGAATAACACAGAAGACACTGGGTGATCAAGAGGAGAAGTGAGTGGGGGGAAATTGGATGGGGAGACAAACCATGAGAGACTCTGAGAAACAAACTGAGAGTTTTTAGGGGAGGGGGCAGAGGGTTGGGTAAGCCTGTTAATGGGAGTTATGGAGGGCACATATTGCATGGAGCACTGGGTGTGGTGCATAAACAGTGAATTTTGGAACCCTGAAAAGAATAAAATAAAAATGACAAGAACTCCTTTTCCCAACATGTGGTAGGAGTCCCCCAAATGATTGGAAGCAGCCTCCATTAGAGATCAATCCACTGCATGTTGAAGGTCCTCCCACTTCAAAAAGACCAGGAAATATCCAATCCCAAAACAAAGTAAGGGCCAGCTCCACCTAATGGAATACCACCTGCTCTCCCTTAGATAGTGTGCTGTTGCTTTAATAAACCTGCCTTCTGCTTTCACTTGGGCATTGATATCTAACTCTCACGTGCCAACAATAAAAACAATGATGGTTTACCGTTACAATTCATAGAAAAGGAGGTACAGGGAAATTGAATGAAAGGGAATAACAAAGTAGGTTCATAAGTCAATCTTCCTTGTAAAAAAATTAACCTGAAAATGCGTTTCTGCAACCTCTCTCCTGTTTGATCTGATAAAGAATGACCAAGATACATGAATTATAGTTCGGGATTTTGAAAAGCATTATAGCTTTATAGCAACACTTGAGCATTTATTTATTTATTGCTAACAAGATAGGTCGATTTGATATGCGGTTCTTGACAACCAACCTCAGAAGAAATTCCATCTTCATGAGAAGTCAGAAAGAACCACAAACCACACCTCAAAACAGATTCCAAGAGAAAATACTTTTAAAAAAATTTCCCTTCCTGGGGCACCCGAGTGGCTCAGTGTGTTTGGCTCACTGGGCCTTTGCGTTCAGCTCAGGTCATGATCCTAGGGTCCTGGGATTGAGCCCCATGTCTGGCTCTCTGCTCAGCAGGGAGCCTGCTTCCACTTCTCTCTCTACCTGCTCTCTGCCTACTTGTGATCTCTGTCTGTCAAATAAATAAATAAAATCTTTAAAAAAAATTTCACTTGGGCACCTGGGTGGCAGAGTGAGTTAAAGCCTCTGCCTTCGGCTCAGGTCATGATTCCAGGGTCCTGGGATCGAGCCCCACATCAGGCTCACTCCACAGCAGGGAGCCTGTGTCTTCCTCTCTCTCTGCCTGCCTCTCTTCCTACTTGTGATCTCTATCAAATAAATAAATAAAATCTTTAAAAATAAAATTTCCCTTCCTATCAGAATCAGAACAAACCACTAACAATTTCTCCAGAAAGCTTCATCTAAAGGGTTGTACTTTCTTCAGACACCCAGCAGGACCTTCTTCTCTGGGCCTGGTATTTCTTCAATGGCCTATTCCAGAGAATAAGACACTAAACTACTGAGCGCCAAGGGCCTCAGAACCACGAAAGAGATGATGAGGGGCACAAAGCACGCCTCTGGTCACCAAGAGGGTATGTAAACGTTTGCTGCTTTTCTGCATTTTTCAAAGCTGAGTTTTTAGCTGGTGGCCGCTCCTTTAGGATAAATTGCTGATACCATATAGTAAAAGCTATTATATGATCTTTTACAAACCATTTCCTATCTTTGCAATCTCATGTGCCAGGACAGACACGGATTATTTAAAACCCTGAAGAGAGTGCTATTGCATTTAAATTGCCTGTAACCTTCGTGTAATAAGTTTATGATTGATGATAGATTTGGTTAAAATATAACTGTTTTAAATGTTTATTCTCAGTAAACGATTTCAAACTATGCTCATTTAAGTAAGTTGGTGCATAATCCCATTTCTATTAAAACATAGTGCAAGGACCAATGCCGCGCTTCCGAGAGAACCCCAAGCTCTTTTTCTAGAATGGCCATATGCGTATGTATCAGGCGTCCTCTTTTCACTCGCTTTGTGGAGCACCTACCATGGAGGTCATGTAATAACGAATAACCAAAAAACAAACAAAAAACCCAAACATCCAGGTCCAAGTGATTCGCGCGTGCCATCATGCAATGGCGGACCCTGCCTGGAGACTAGGAGACTGCTCAAACAGATCGCGGGCAGGCATCTCAGCCCAGGCCTGTGCTGGGGAAGCTGGTTCCCGCTTTGGGCACAATCAGGAAGCCAGCGAAGTGACCCGAGAGTGCAGCCGGGTTTAGGGCTGATGATCTTTTCGCAGTCAGGCAGCACGCGGACACCCGCTTGGGGAGCCAGGCTAGGAGGCTGCCCAGCGCTGACGCTGGCCGCGCTCGCAGGCCCCCAGGGCTTCGCGGGCGCCTGTGCCGGGCCCGCACCTCAGGACGGAGGGGGAGGGGGAGGGGGCGGGGGCGGGTGCGGCCCGGAGTAGGGGCTTCGCTAATTGCGGAAGCCGGAAGTGAGCTCGTGGAGGAGGCGGCGCAGAGTCTGAGAGGAGGTGGAGGGGCTGGCGGAGGAGGGGTGCGCAGCGCCACGGTGCTGTGCTGCGGCCCAGTCGGGACTCAGGACCCCCTGCCTCGCCGCCCCTGCACTCCCGAGCTCCAGCCCAGCCCCTGAGGCCGTGCTGTCCCGCTCCCGTTGCCCGCTGCCCCGCCCCGCCCCATGGCTTCTCCGGAGGACCCTGTGTGAGCAGGTAAAGTGAAACCGCGCCGCACCCTCACCTGGAGCAGAAAGCGCGGGCCGCGACCTCGTGGGGGTGTCGGGACCCAGCCGCCCGCGACCCCCGGGGCAGCGGGATCACCCCAGAGGACACGCCGCACCCGGAACCCCACGGGGTCGTGTCAGGGACCGAGCCATGCGAGGTGATCCCCGCCAGCGAGCGCAATAGCCCCCATCGTTTGGCACCCCAGGCGCGGGTGCCGAGGACCCCCTTCCCTCATCCCGTGGCGTGGCCCCGCCACTTTTGTTCTGGACTTGGGATCCCAGGTGGAAACTAGTCCCTCAGACCTCCCTGGCAGCAAGGAGCGCAGGGAGGGATTCTCGGTTTTTCAGCCTGCCCTGGCTCTTCCTCTCTCCACATTCACATGCCTTCTCGCGTCCCTTTCCTCACCTCATTGTCACTTTTATTAAATGGTTTTGTTCTGCATGTTGACCCGCAGAGCGGTTCCATGAATGGATATACAGGAAACTGAGTCGGAGCCCACCTGTGAGAGCCCACCTGTGGAGGCCTTTCATTAGAATGGTCTCTGGTTCTAGCCTCAGTTCAGAATACTGCGTGTACCTGAGGACCGAGTCCAGATGTTTCTTTCATCTCTGACTTGAGTTTGAAATCCTAACGTCACTATGACCTGGGAAGCCGAGGTCCACAGCATCTTCATCTGAAATTCCACTAGAGCTCCCATTTACCTAGTGCCCAGCCTGAGTCTGTTTTCCACTACTGTCAGGGTTCTAGAAGTTCATGCACTGCCCACCACTGACAGTAGGGGCATCTCTCTGTCCAGATTTTCCCTTTACATAAGGAGGTCAGTTACAGGAGATTAGGGCCCACTCTAATGACCTCACTGTAATGTGATTGCATCTGTAAGGACTCTACTTCCAAATAAGGTCACGTTCTGTGGTACCAGAGATAAGGACAGCAGCAAGGTTTCTGGGGGTAATGCAGGTCAGCTCTTCTTTTTTTAATTTTTTATCTTTTTATAAACATATATTTTTATCCCCAGGGGTACAGGTCTGTGAATCACCATGTTTACACACTTCACAACACTCACCAAAGCACATACCCTCCCCAATGTCCATAATCCCACCCCCTTCTCCCAAAACCCCTCCCCCCAGCAACCCTCAGTTTGTTTTGTGAGATTAAGAGTCACTTATGGTTTGTCTCCCTCCCAATCCCATCTTGTTTCATTGATTCTTCTCCTACCCACTTAAGCCTCCATGTTGCATCACCACTTCCTCATATCAGGGAGATCATATGATAGTTGTCTTTCTCTGCTTGACTTATTTCGCTAAGCATGATATGCTCTAGTTCCATCCATGTTGTTGCAAATGGCAAGATTTCATTTCTTTTGATGGCTGCATAGTATTCCATTTTGAATATATACCACACCTTCTTGATCCATTCATCTGTTGATGGACATCTAGGTTCTTTCCATAGTTTCGCTTTTGTGGACATTGCTGCTATAAACATTCGGGTGCATGTGCCCCTTTGGATCACTACATTTGTATCTTTAGTGTAAATACCCAATAGTGCAATTGCTGGGTCATAGGGCAGTTCTATTTTCAACATTTTGAGGAACCTCCATGCTGTTTTCCAGAGTGGCGGCACCAGCTTGCATTCCCACCAACAGTGTAGGAGGGTTCCCCTTTCTCCGCATCCTCGCCAGCATCTGTCATTTCCTGACTTGTTGATTTTAGCCATTCTGACTGGTGTGAGGTGATATCTCATTGTGGTTTTGATTTGTATTTCCCTGATGCCGAGTGATATGGGGCACTTTTTCATGTGTCTGTTGGCCATCTGGATGTCTTCTTTGCAGAAATGTCTGTTCATGTCCTCTGCCCATTTCTTGATTGGATTATTTGTTCTTTGGGTGTTGAGTTTGCTAAGTTCTTTATAGATTCTGGACACTAGTCCTTTCTCTGATATGTCATTTGCAAATATCTTCTCCCATTCTGTCAGTTGTCTTTTGATTTTGTTAACTGTTTCCTTTGCTGTGCAAAAGCTTTTGATCTTGATGAAATCTCAATAGTTCATTTTTGCCCTTGCTTCCCTTGCCTTTTGCGTTGTTCCTAGGAAGATGTTGCTGCGGCAGAGGTCGAAGAGGTTGCTGCCCGTGTTCTGCTCAAGAATTTTGATGGATTCCTTTCGCACATTGAGGTCCTTCATCCATTTTGAGTCTATTTTTGTGTGTGGTATAAGGAAATGGTCCAATTTCATTTTTCTGCATGTGGCTGTCCAATTTTCCCACCACCATTTATAGAAGAGGCTGTCTTTTTTCCATTGGACATTCTTTCCTGCTTTGTCTAAGATTAGTTGACCATAGAGTTGAGGGTCTATTTCTGGGCTCTCTATTCTGTTCCATTGATCTATGTGTCTGTTTTTGTGCCAGTACCATGCTGTCTTGATGATGACAGCTTTGTAATAGAGCTTGAAGTCCAGAATTGTGATGCCACCAACGTTGGCTTTCTTTTTCAATATCCCTTTGGCTATTCGAGGTCTTTTCTGGTTCCGTATAAATTTTAGCATTATTTGTTCCATTTCTTTGAAAAAGATGGATGGTACTTTGATAGGAATATCATTAAATGTGTAGATTGTTTTAGGTAGCATAGACATTTTCACAATATTTATTCTTCCAATCCAGGAGCATGGAACATTTTTCCATTTCTTTGTGTCTTCCTCAATTTCTTTCATGAGTACTTTATAGTTTTCTGAGTATAGATTCTGTGTCTCTTTGGATAGGTTTATTCCTAGGTATCTTATGGTTTTGGATGCAATTGTAAATGGGATTGACTCCTTAATATCTCTTTCTTCTGTCTTGGTGTTGGTGTAGAGAAATGCAACTGATTTCTGTGCATTGATTTTATTTCATGACACTTTACTGAATTCCTGTATAAGTTCTAGCAGTTTTGGAGTGGAGTCTTTTGGGTTTTCCACATATAGTATCATATCATCTGCGAAGCGTGATAATTTGACTTCTTCTTTGCCGATTTGGATGCCTTTAATTTCCTTTTGTTGTCTGATTGCTGAGGCTAGGACCTCTAGTACTATGTTGCATAGCAGTGGTGATAATGGACATCCCTGCCGTGTTCCTGACCTTAGCGGAAAAGCTTTCAGTTTTTCTCCATTGAGAATGATATTTGCGGTGGGTTTTTCATAGATGGCTTTGATGATATTGAGGTATGTGCCCTCTATCCCTACACTTTGAAGAGTTTTGATCAGGAAGGGATGCTGTACTTTGTCAAATGCTTTTTCAGCATCTATGGAGAGTATCATATGGTTCTTGTTCTTTCTTTTATTGATGTGTTGTATCACATTGACTGATTTGCGGATGTTGAACCAACCTTGCAGCCCTGGAATAAATCCCACTTGGTCGTGGTGAATAATCTTTTTAATGTGCTGTTGAATCCTATTGGCTAGTATTTTGTTGAGTATTTTCGCATCTGTGTTCATCAAGGATATTGGTCTATAGTTCTCTTTTTTGGTGGGATCCTTGTCTGGTTTTGGGATCAAGGTGATGCTGGCCTCATAAAATGAGTTTGGAAGTTTTCCTTCCATTTCTATTTTTTGGAACAGTTTTAGGAGAATAGGAATTAGTTCTTCTTTAAATGTTTGGTAGAATTCCCTCGGGAAGCCGTCTGGCCCTGGGCTTTTGTTTGTTTGGAGATTTTTAATGACTGTTTCAGTCTCCTTACTGCTTATGGGTCTGTTCAGGCTTTCTATTTCTTCCTGGTTCAGTTGTGGTAGTTTATATGTTTGTAGGAATGCATCCATTTCTTCCAGATTGTCAAATTTATTGCCGTAGAGTTGCTCATAGTATGTTCTTATAATAGTTTGTATTTCTTTGGTGTTAGTTGTGATCTCTCCTCTTTCATTCATGATTTTATTTATTTGGGTCCTTTCTCTTTTCTTTTTGATAAGTCTGGCCTGGGGTTTATCAATTTTATTAATTCTTTCAAAGAACCAGCTCCTACTTTCGTTGATTTGTTCTATTGTTTTTTTGGTTTCTATTTCATTGATTTCTGCTCTGATCTTTATGATTTCTCTTCTCCTGCTAGGCTTAGGGTTTCTTTCTTGTTCTTTCTCCAGCTCCTTTAGATGTAGGGTTAGATTGTGTACCTGAGACCTTTCTTGTTTCTTGAGAAAGGCTTGTACCGCTATATATTTTCCTCTCAGGACTGCCTTTTTTGTGTCCCACAGATTTTGAACCATTGTATTTTCATTATCATTTGTTTCCATGATTTTTTTCAATTCTTCTTTAATTTCCCGGTTGACCCATTCATTCTTTAGAAGGATGCTGTTTAGTCTCCATGTATTTTGGTTCTTTTCAAACTTCCTTTTGTGTTTCAGTTCTAGCTTTAGAGCATTGTGGTCTGAAAATATGCAGGGAATGATCCCAATCTTTTGATACCGGTTGAGTCCTGATTTAGGACCGAGGATGTGATCTATTCTGGAGAATGTTCCATGTGCACTAGAGAAGAATGTGTATTCTGTTGCTTTGGGATGAAATGTTCTGAATATATCTGTGATGTCCATCTGGTCCAGTGTGTCATTTAAGGCCTTTATTTCCTTACTGATCTTTTGCTTGGATGATCTGTCCATTTCAGTGAGGGGAGTGTTAAAGTCCCCTACTATTATTGTATTATTGTTGATGTGTTTCTTTGATTTTGTTATTAATTGGTTTATATAGTTGGCTGCTCCCACGTTGGGGGCATAGATATTTAAAATTGTTAAATCTTCTTGTTGGACAGACCCTTTGAGTATGATATAGTGTCCTTCCTCATCTCTTATTATAATTTTTGGCTTAAAATCTAATTGATCTGATATAAGGATTGCCACTCCTGCTTTCTTCTGATGTCCATTAGCATGGTAAATTCTTTTCCACTCCCTCACTTTAAATCTGGAGGTGTCTTCGGGCTTAAAATGAGTTTCTTGGAGGCAACATATACATGGGTTTTGTTTTTTTATCCATTCTGATACCCTCTGTCTTTTGATTGGGGCATTTAGCCCATTAACATTCAGGGTAACTATTGAGAGATATGAATTTAGTGCCATTGTTTTGCCTGTAAGGTGACTGTTACTGTATATGGTCTCTGTTCCTTTCTGATCTACCACTTGTAGGCTCTCTCTTTGCTTAGAGGACCCCTTTCAAGATTTCCTGTAGAGCTGGTTTGGTGTTTGCAAATTCTTTCAGTTGTTGTTTGTCCTGAAAGCTTTTAATCTCTCCTTCTATTTTCAATGATAGCCTAGCTGGATATAGTATTCTGGGCTGCATGTTTTTCTCATTTAGTGCTCTGAAAATATCATGCCAGCTCTTTCTGGCCTGCCAGGTCTCTGTGGATAAGTCAGCTGCCAATCTAATATTTTTACCATTGTATGTTACAGACTTCTTTTCCCGGGCTGCTTTCAGGATTTTCTCTTTGTCACTGAGACTTGTAAATTTTACTATTAGGTGACGGGGTGTGGGCCTATTCTTATTGATTTTGAGGGGCATTCTCTGAACCTCCTGAATTTTGATGCTCGTTCCCTTTGCCATATTGGGGAACTTCTCCCCAATAATTCTCTCTAGTATACCTTCTGCTCCCCTCTCTCTTTCTTCTTCTTCTGGAATCCCAATTATTCTAATGTTGTTTCGTCTTATGGTGTCACTTATCTCTCGAATTCTCCCCTCGTGGTCCAGTATCTGTTTGTCCCTCTTTTGCTCAGCTTCTTTATTCTCTGTCATTTGGTCTTCTATGTCACTAATTTTTTCTTCTGCCTCATTTATCCTAGCAGTGAGAGCCTCCATTTTTTATTGCATCTCATTAATAGCTTTTTTGGTTTCAACTTGGTTAGATTTTAGTTCTTTTATTTCTCCAGAAAGGGCTTTTATATCTCTCGAGAGGGTTTCTCTCATATCTTCCATGCCTTTTTCGAGCCCGGCTAGAACCTTGAGAATTGTCATTCTGAACTCTAGATCTGACATATTACCAATGTCTGTATTGATTAGGTCCCTAGCCTTCGGTACTGCCTCTTGTTCTTTTATTTGCATTGAATTTTTCCGTCTTGTCATTTTGTGTAGAGAAGAGTATATGAAGGGGCAAGTAAAATACTAAAAGGGTGAAAACAACCCCAGGAAAATATGCTTTATCCAAATTAGTAGAGATCCCAAATCGTGAGGGGGGAGAAAGGGGATAAAAAGAGGTTCAAAAAGGAAGAAAGAAAAAAAAAGTGAAAAGAAAGAAAAAAAAAAGAAAAGAATTTAAAAAAAAGAAAACACCTAAGAAAAATATAAAAAAGAAAAAATATATGTATTAGATAAACTAGTAAAAAATCGTTAAAAAAGAAAAAGGTAACAGTTAAAAAAAATTTACCCGAAGGCGAGAAAAAAAAACAAAAAATGAAAAAGAAAAAAATTAAATTAACCGCAAGACTAAAAAACAATCACAGGGAAAAGCCATGAGTTCCGTGCTTTGCTTTCTCCTCTTCTAGAATTCTGCTGCTCTCCTTGTTATTGAAACCGCACTCTTTGGTAGGTGAACTTGGTCTCGGCTGGATTTCTTGTTGATCTTCTGGGGGAGGGGCCTGTTGTAGTGATTCTCAAGTGTCTTTGCCCCAGGCGGAATTGCACCGCCCTTACCCGGGGCCAGGGTGAGTAATCTGCTTGGGTTTGCTTTTAGGAGCTTTTGTTCCCTGAGCGCTTTCCGTAGAGTTCCGGAGGACGGGAATACAAATGGCGGCCTCCTGGTCTCCGGCCCGGAGGAGCCGAGAGCCCAGGGCCTCACTCCTCAGTGCGCGCTCAGAGAACCGTGCCCAGTTACTCCCGTTGCCTGACCTCTGGCCAGGCTCCGAGCTCACCGAGCCTGCGACCGGTTCAAGGTCACTCCGAGCTGCGAGCTTACTGTCGGCTCTGTCTCTGTAGCCGGCTTTCCCGTTCCAATAGCCGCAAGCTCTGCGACACTCAGACACCCCCGATCCTTCTGTAACCCTGCGGGACCTGAGGCCACGCTGACCCCGTGTGGGCTTTGCCCCGGGTAGCCTCTGCAGCGATGTCCCTCAGCAGAACAGATTTTTAAAAGTCCTGATTTTGTGCACGGTTGCTCCGCCGCTTGCCAGGAGCCGGCCCCTCCCCCCGGGGTCTATCTCCCCGACGCTTTGGATTCACTTCTCCGCCGGTCCTACCTTTCAGAAAGTGGTTGTTTTTCTGTTTCCAGAATTGCTGTTCTTCTTCTCTTCGATCTGCCGATGGATTTTCAGGTGTTTGCAATCTTTAGATAAGCTATCTAGCTGATCTCCGGCTAGCTGAAGTAGTCTCAGCCTGCTACTTCTCCGCCATCTTGACTCCTCCCTCCCGTCTCTTTTCTAGTTATATTGTAACCATATGACAAAGTATCAGTCGTACAAGCTATCATTCTCTTTTACCTCTATCTTTCTGCCAGAAATGTGGGCTTAATAGTGAGAACTCCAACAGCAATTTTTGCAACTGTGAATAAAAAGGCATGAAAACCTCTAAGATAGTTCACTTGACATTTTTTTTTTAATATTTTCATTTATTTATTTGACAGAGAGAGGTTACAAGTAGGCAGAGAGGCAGGCAGAGAGAGAGAGAGGAGGAAGCAGGCTCCCTGCTGAGCAGAGAGCCCGAAGCGAGACTCGATTCCAGGACCCTGGGATCATGACCTGAGCTGAAGACAGTGGCTTAACCCACTGAGCCACCCAGGCGTCCCTCCATTCAATTTCATAACTGAGTCTCAAATGCATCCTGAGTTCTAACCTAAACCTAAGTTCTACTTCTTACACGTTGTTATATGACCAAATTCTTTCAGTTCAATATTTTGTAACATTTAAATATTAATCAATTGATGCTTTGTCTATTTCTATGAAAATAATTTGAATACTGTAGATATTGTTATATTTATAGATTTATAATCAAAGTTTCATCAGTTGAAGTTTTTGGAAATTTCAGATATAATGATTAACCTAAAATGATACTGCCTCAAATCCCTCTGATATCAAGGCCCAACACCTGATTATAGCCAAACCTGTGGTGGATAGTTCCATGGGAAATTGCAGTTACTTAACACTGATAGCATCTCATTTTCTCTCTCTCTTTTTAGAATGTCTCCAACACAATCCAAAAGTGTAGGAGGAGAGTTAATGTCCTCTGAGGACAGCTCTCAGTGAAGTGGAAATAAAAACCATAGATAAAATTGTCAGTTTTCAATTCTTCATGAGGACAACTTAAAGGAGTTTCTCAGGACCTTTCAGTAAAAGCAAGCCTTCATTTTCTATCCACAACAATTATATCAACAATGTACCTCTTTGACAAAGTTGCTTCTTCACTGTCTCACTTTCCCATTCTTTTCTACCTTGGATAATCTCCCAGATAAACTAACAGTACTCAAATCCTTTGTCCTACTCTTTGCTCTCAGGATAAATGGAGCCAAAAGACTTAGATTAATATCAAGTTCTGAATGGGATCTTAGAGCTATTTCTGTCCAGATTTTCATAAACATAGGGACCTTTGAATTATCAGGCTATAAATTAGTTCTAAATAGAGGGGGCAAAAGCAAAAAGTAGAAATATTTATGTTTGATTTTTAATCATGATTAATTGACTTTATTGATTATTAAAAATACTAACATTATAAAAGTGTGGATCTTTGTAAAACAATGTCATAATGTAAGAAATAATTTGCATAGTCCTTTGGAGAATATTAAACCAAGTGTTCAGGTGCCATCTAATTTCTTGTTTAATCCAGAACTTTGGTGTGCATTATGTTGAGGAATAGGATTTTGAAGTCCAGACAGACTAACAGAAAACTGACCCTAATGTGTGTGTTTATATTTCTGCTTTTGTTGTAAAAATCAAAGTGTGATTGCTGGTTTAAAATGGTAAAACTAATAATGTTCATGGACTCTATTATAAATTTTCTAATTGTATGGGAAGAATCCAATAAACATAGAATTAATTGATTTGCAAATCCACAAAGAGCTACAGGATCAGGTAGTGGTATGTTCTGATTCAACAGCATCATAATGCAGCATGTTATATGTGCGGCTAATGTTTATTTTCATGAATGTTTGCTAACTAGTCAGCCAATACAGAGAAATATTAGGTAGGGTAATTACTCACAGTTGTGTTTAATAAAATGAGAGAAAATTATCAAATGACCCTAATAATAATAATCCTATAGCAGGCTAAATAATTCAATGATAATTACAAGAATTAATCTAGCTTACTTCCCTCATTATGACCCTTCTCTCTATCATAATGGGAGTAGCAGATTTTCCGCAATGAATTGTGAAAACCCAGCAGTGACTTTCCCATCAATTTTGATAGGTTAAAATGATTGTGGTTGGTCTTGAGAAAATGTGTCAATTTTTTTTTTCAGTGTGTGTCATAAAAGAAAGAAGCAATAGTAAATTCTTGCTGTTATTCCATGGAGCCAATAAAATCATACTGCCAACAAGAGGCTGTTGACACCGTAAGTGTAGTTAACTGTCTTGAAATACTAGGCCTCGAAATAAAATTACAATATTTCACATAACCTCTTATTTTTTAAAGAAACAAAACAAAACAAAACAAAACAAAACAACTATACTGCTTACATTTAGGGCCCTGCTGTTGTGTAACTATTTTTGAACATGTCTACTGTAAGTGTATATATATATTTTTTTTCTGTGCAATAAATTCATTTAGAGATAAATTTGGATTGCAAATTATTTTGGGGGGAGGCATGGTATTTGTGGCTAGTCTTACAAGTAAAAAGGACTAAAAGAAAGAAGAAAAACATTTTTTATTACAGCCTATTTACATCTGTCCAAAGTACTTATTTACTATAGTACTGACTAATGTATAATACTGTACACAAAGAAAGAAGTTAAATGAGTTAAAATTAAGTCAAAGTATAACTGGCCATTTTAAAACTTACCACTGAATCTTTCTGGTATGAAATGTGATATCTGGCAATCTGGTCCAGTTCATTACATCAGGTCATTTGTATGTTCTTATTACCATTTTGATAGCATAGCACATTTTATAACCCAGACATTTTACAATGGAACTATGATGCATGTATTTTCAAAAGTATAGACATACATGAAGCTATGAGGTCAAAAGGGATGAATGTCCGTAATACCATATAGACTCAACAAATAAAAGTGTCCAAGGCTCTGAGTGAGAGTTATGAATATTGTGTAAGATTAGGCCAACATGTGGTTTTGATATAAATAATCTGTTCTTAAATTAGAATTACAATCGTTGAGTACAGTTTTGAAAATGGCAGATAGATTTTAGCTATTGTTGCTCACTAGGGAAAATGGAAAAATGTTTAGTTTGTTCAGATTTTCACTTAATTTCTGAAAAATCTTATGTTTGAGAGAACCCTTCTGATATAAGAATCCTTAAAGACATAACCCCTTTGGCACAAGTTTTCAAGAAACTTGTTTGATGTTGTAGACAACTATATGGCACACGTACTGTTCTAGATGTTTCATGCCAATAATATGTAAGCCATACCAAGGCTACATATACATATAGAGATGTTCCTCAGCTTACAAGGGGGCTATGTACAGAGAAACACATACAAAATTGAAAATGCATTTAATACCCCTAAACTATCAAATATCATAGCTTACCTTAAGCTTATTTAAACATACTCAGAACACTTACATTTGCCTGCATTTGGGCAAAATCATCTTAAGCAAAGCCTATTTTATAACAAAGTATCAAATATCACATGCAATTTATTAAATATTACACTAAAAAAAAGAAGAATGGTTATAAATAGAATGGTTGTAAGAATATCAGGTGTTCACCCCTGTAATCTTCTAGCTGGCTGGGAGCTGTGGCTCACTGACCCTGCCCAGAATCACAAGACGGCACCATCCCACATGTCACTGGCCCTTTTTATAAAGACCCAAATTCAAAATTCAAAGTACAGTTTCTACTGAATCACTTTCACTTTCACATCATTGCCAAATATATCATAAGTTGAATCATTGTAAATCAGGAGCCATCTGATTAGAAAGTTAAATCACAGTCACCCATATACACACACAAAAAAGGCCTTCATGTAGGGCCATCTATGTATCTCTAAACAACATAGCATGACATATCAACGGCAAAAAATGGAAGTGAAGGGGACAATTGCTTTGCGTCAGTACACTGAGCAGTAACATACATGGCCTTACTCACCTAGCAGAACTCCAGAGCTAGCTGATGGCAAAAAATTTTACAAATGTTTGCTGAGCTTAAGCTCTATTATTTTTAACTTGGTGTGCATATCTGTTTTCTAAAGATATGTTAATTTATTTTATTGACTTATTACAAAACCAAATAATTTCCTCTTATTTAAGTGGCAGGTAAATAGAATTCTTTTTAAATTAAATCAAATGGCTTTTTAGGGAAAATATACTAAAAATTCTGAAACTTGTATTGCTTATGAATCTTTTATTGGAATCCTTATCAAGTTGTATTTTTCAAGTTTTTCCTAAATAATCTTCAATGAATTGAACATATTTTTTGGATTTTACTCAAGGCTATTAACACACAATTTCACTTTGTTAAATATAGTGCTAAACGTTCAACCACAACGTTGTGTCTTTTTTTTTCCACTACCACATCCTCCATCTATTGAGTGGATTCTCTCCCCAACTAGCACATATATACCATTGTCTATCTTTAGGATAAGTAAGGGTCATCTTTTGTCTTTATACTATTCCTCGTATAGCTTCTGAACTTGTTGAATTTTAATATAGTCAGACCATAAGCATCACATATTTGATTCCCCTTTCAAAGGTAAACAGTGCACAACCAGAGCATACCTTCAAAGCTATCAATATACTTACTCTGATATATTATTTTTGTATTTTTGTAAATTAAAATAATTAAATTATAGAACAAGAGTTTCAGGTGGTAGGTGTTGTAAGTTTTACCCAAACTGACTTTTGTCAAACTCGTTTTTGTCATCATATATGACAAGTAGTTTTCTCAGGTTTATTTTTAGAATATCCTTGTATAATGAATATTTACACTGATATCTAGTATAAAAATTTTGCAATTTATTTTAGAAACATTAAGATTTTGAAAATCAATCTATTTCTTTAATTCATTAAAGACATTTTTGGCTTGTTTCCAGTACTTTCTTACTGGTTAAAAAATGAATTTGAAGTAGTCTGAATTTCATTATTATATGGCACTTTCCCTTTGATGAATACAAAGACGATATTCTATATTAGCTCTCTGAGAAGAATTCATTTTTTAAATTTATTTATTTGTAAGAGAGAGAGTGAGAGAGAGCACAAGCAGGGGGAGCAGCAGGGTGAGGGAGAAGCAAACTCCCGGCTAAGCAGGGAATCTGTTGCAGAACTGAGTCCCAGGACCCTAAGATCATGACCTGAGCTAAAGGCTCAGGTGTTTAACTGACTGAGCCACCCAGGTCTCCCAATCTGAGAAGAGTTCTGTATGTTATTCCTATTCATATGAAGTTTAAAGTCTAGGTAATTAACTTAATATTTTAGTGGCTATTACATAGATAGCACTATGTTCCAGGCAGAGAGTAAGAAACAAATATTAAATCAACCATATTCTATGCATTCTAAATGAAAATAATTAATCAATCATAATAAATCCTTCTTTTATGGAATATCAACTTATAAGCTTTCCTCCATATGAACAATGCCAAATACCAGAATAAAGGGTTATCTAATACAAATAAAGGATAGAATTAAAGAATTCTGGTAAGCCATTTAATTTTGAAAAATGGTGCTATATTGTTGCTGAGTTGTGGTTTTCAGTTACATAATATCTGATAAGTGTGGAAGTAACGTGAGTGTTACGTGAGATGAGAAATGGTTTATAATTAAGATATTTTTAAAATACAGATAAGTACAAATTTGTAAACATAGCATTATGGAGGAATAAAAATAGATGATAGCTACACACTCTAAAGTGAATAAATCTTGATAAGTTAATAGAGACGTAAAACAAGGACAGTGCAAAGTATGGTACATTTTTATGAAGTTCAAGCAAATTCTGTGAAACCGTAGATGGACATAAAGATACTATTATGTAACAAATATTGTAAAAATTAAGAAAGGAAATAGCAAACATAAAATAACCAAAGCATACAAACTTGGGTAGATACAATAGTTGTGATCATGTTCTACTTCATAAAGAGATGAGTTAATAGATAAATAGAAGTAACTAGACTTTTTAGAAGTTACTAAAACTTTGCCTGTTATTTTTTAGTAATATCAAATATATGGTTTTCTATCAAAAACGCTTATCTTAAAAATATTTAAAAATAAATTTCAGGCTACTCATAAGTTTCTATTAACTTTTCCACTGAAGGAAAAGCTGGTTGTTGTAGCTGTAGTAGTTTGTTTGTTTTAGTCTCCTCCTAGTTTTTATTATTATAATGTGGAATGAGGAATGTTAGATTGAAAAGTGAATTATTTTATAGACAAAAATCATTACTTGATTCACCTCCTGGTACAGCAGATGGAACTCCTGAAAACATGCCCTTTTGCCTTACAGAAGAGTAACAGTTATGCTTACTTCTGAAACATGCTTGGTGGTGGCCCCAAATAGTGACACCATAGTAAACATTTTGAATATTTTCAATTAGTTTTTATAGTCATAGGGCTCCAAAAGGCACTGCTAGTCCCCATCGTGAGTGGGGCGAAAGGGGATAAAAAGAGGTTCAAAAAGGAAGAAAGAAAAAAAAAGCAAAAAGAAAAAAAACAGAAAAGAAAAGAAAAGAATTTTTTAAAAAAGAAAACACCTAAAAAAATGTAAAAAAGAAAAAATATATATATTAGATAAACTAGTAAAAAATCGTTAAAAAAGAAAAAGGTAACAGTTAAAAAAATTTTACCCGAAGGCGAGGAAAAAAAAAATGAAAAAGAAAAAATTAAATTAACTGCAAGACTAAAAAAAATCACAGAAAAAAAGCCATGAGTTCCGTGCTTGGCTTTCTCCTCCTCTGGTATTCTGCTGCTCTCCTTGGTATTGAAACTGCACTCCTTGGTAGGTGAACTTGGTCTCCCCTGGATTTCTTGTTGATCTTCTGGGGGAGGGGCCTGTTGTAGTGAATCTCAAGTGTCTTTGCCCCAGGCGGAATTACACCGCCCTTACCCGGGGCCGGGGTGAGTAATCAGCTCCGGTTAGCTTTCAGGAGCTTTTGTTCCCTGAGCGCTTTCCATAGAGTTCCGGAGGACGGGAATACAAATGGCGGCCTCCTGGTCTCCGGCCTGGAGGAGCCGAGAGCCCAGGGCCCCACTCCTCAGTGCGCCCTCAGAGAACAGCGCCCAGTTAATCCCGTCTGCCTGACCTCCAGCCGCGCTCCGAGCTCACCGAGCCTGCGACCCGTTCAAGGTAACACCGAGCCGTGAGCTTACTGTCGGCTCTGTCTCTGTAGCCGGCTTTCCCGTTCCAATACCTGCAAGCTCTTCGACATTCAGACATCCCCGATCCTTCTGTGACCCTGCGGGACCTGAGGCCACGCTGATCCCGCATGGGCTTCAACCCGGTTTAGCCTCTGGAGCGATGTCCCTCAGCGGAACAGACTTTTAAAAGTCCTGATTTTGTGCACAGTTGCTCCGCTGCTTGCCGGGAGCTGGCCCCTCCCCCCGGGGTCTATCTTCCCGTCGCTTTGGATTCACTTCTCCGCCGGTCCTACCTTTCAGAAAGTGGTTGTTTTTCTGTTTCCAGAATTGCTGTTCTTCTTCTCTTCGATCTGCCGATGGATTTTCAGGTGTTTGCAATCTTTAGATAAGCTATCTAGCTGATCTCCGGCTAGCTGAAGCAGTCTCAGCTTGCTACTTCTCCGCCATCTTGACTCCTCCACAGGTCAGCTCTTAACAGTCCACTCTCTGGCTCCCCAAATTCGTGTCCTTCCCGTGTGCAAAATACCTTCACCCAATGCCCTCGAAAGCACTAATCATCCCAGAATCAACTCAAAATCTGAAATCTTATCTGTCCTCCTCCACACATAGACCTAGATCTCACCCAGACCATGGGACCTGAGGACTGCATCCAGAAGCCACAGTCTCCTGGTAAAGCTTCCCATCAGGTACTGACATCACGCTCATTCGTCCCAGCAGCCAAGGGCCTACAGTTCCCAGAGACAGTTTCTCAGAGGAAGTTTGAAGACCACCTCAGAGGACGTTCTTTGGGAGTGAATGAAGAGGAAAGGGGGTCAGAGACTCCTGCCAGTCCCAGAGCACCCAGAACCCAGAGAGTGAGGCCTTGGGTGCTTTGTAGTGACAGATTCAAGGCAATTCTTTGAGTTTGGGACTTCAGAGTTAACTTAGTTTTCATTTGTGATTATTATTTTTCTGTGGGGGCCATAGCTTTTCTTTTTACCTATGGCTGTTTTCACTCCCAGTTCTGAAGAAGCCCCTAAATCCTAACGCTGTTGAGGACTCCGAAAGCTCTCAGAGCAGCAGTACTGGGGGACAGAGTGGACATGGTTAATTTTCTCCTCTGGCCTGATTCTGCGGCAGCCCTGCTCTGTCTTCCTCAGACTTCAGAGCAATAGCTGAATAAGTGGAGAAAGGACCAGGGGATCAGGAAGGTGGCTACTGAAGAATGACTTCTCTGGAGGGTGGCTGAGCTGCCGAGTGAGCCTGTCAGTCCAGCTCTGCCTGCAGTCTGGATGGAGCTGAACAGGGGCCAGGAAAGGGGAGGAGGAGCAGAGAGCAGGGAGAAAAGTACGAAAGAGGAGATTCAGATGAAGGGAAGTAATTGGGAGGAGAGATGAAACTCTAGATGACAGGCATGTAAGAAAAGAAAAGGGATGAAGTAGGCATCAGGAAAGGGCACCACCAGGGAAGGAGAGAGGGGAAGGGAAGAGGGAGGGAGGGAGGGAAGGGGAAAGGAAGGGGTCAGCACGCCAGGGCTCCCCCTGCATCTGAAGAAGAGGTGGCTGATCCCTCTTGTCAAACAGGGTGCTCACTCTTTGGTCCCAGTTTCTGCTCCCTGCTACTGGGCTTTGCAGCAAATTAATGACATATATAATGTTATAGGGAAATAACAACTTCCATTCCATTATGAGTACAGCTTTTAAAAAGGTCTCATGAGGCAGGGATTCTAGCCACTGGCTGTGCAAGGCATGAGGCCTGTTAGTGATTCTATTTTTTCCTCTACAGATTGGGTCTTTCTACATTCCAGGTCTTTCTACCCCAATAAATAATGCGGCGATTCTCTCAGTGAGTTGTACTTTTGGTTTAAACAGCCAACTGTCTCTTAAAAAGGACTTTTGTTTAAATTCCTTTAAAAAAAAAAGTTCTTTCAAAAAAATCTTTTTATTTTTATTTTTTATTTTTTAATCCCATAGGTTTACTCTGATCCTGGAACTTTGTCATTTTGACCTTCTCTGCTGATTAAAATATTCTTCATCATCAGCACCTACTGCTCTCACCTCCTGGTGGTCTCTCAGGAAGGGGTCTTCTCTAGCTCTTCTTGCAGGAGATGGGCACTTCCCCTCTACCCCTGTTGCCGGACCAACCTTCCCTATCCTGCAGGGTCAGGTCGGCCTGGCCTTTTTCTGTTGTTCTCTTCTGAGTGGTTAGCTTTTCATAGATACTGTGCTTTGCTTTTGTCAGGATTGACCCTGGACTATCAAAACCCTTTTCTTGTGCCAGTGAAGCCTAGGAAACAGTCCTGATGAGAGAACCAGGAACTCGAACAGATCATATTTATCCTGAATGTTCCGTCCAAAATGGAAAATACATTTCTGAGGAGCCTCAAGATCTCTGAGAAGGGAAGTTTCACCAACTCTGTCATGTAGGGGCATCAATTCCGATTCTGTGTCAATTTTCCTACTTTCCCAGCTAATAATTCTCTACCTCAGAAAGCCCACTCTCAACCGTTTCCTCTCTCAAAGGCAGTTGCTCTTAGAGTCTGCACATGGCACTTGGGGCCTGCTGGTCGTTGGCTACTGCCCTCTGTACCTTGGGTCTAACAGCTGCGGGGCATCAAGATGAGAATGTCTCTTGTTCTAAGACTTAATATACTTGGGTGCACATGGTAAGCAATAATCACTTATTTTGTTGATCCAAGTGTTCGACCTTTCTTAATTATTCTAGTACCACAGCTTACTTGTTCTAAGATTTGTCCTCCCCCCGCCCCATTTTAATATCTCTTAAGGTGGCACTCACCTTGCACTTGAGGACATATCCTAGTTTAACTGACAGCATTTCTCTTTCTTATTCGAACATAAACTATAGTGCATCTTACACTTGAAGAAAGCTAGGATGCAATTAAATACTCTATTATGGTTACGATTCTGATATTTGAAATCCTCCGGTAGCTCCCTGTGCCCCCACAGTGCAGTACCTCACCTCCTCGGCATAGTATACAAACAGTGTTAACCCCGGGGCTCAGCCTCCATTTCTAGGTGATGCTGCCAGATCAGCAGTCGGTTATCATGAACTTGCTGTATTTTCCTGAATGCACTGTGCTGCCTCCTGGCACTTTGAAACTTGACATACTCATCCTCATTCTTTGCTTTGCCCTTGTCTATCACCTCCCCTGACAATCTGTTCCTAAGTGGCTATTCCCAGCTCCAACCTACCCTTGGCAGTCTTTTCTCTCCCTGTGGTAATGCCTGTCACACTGCACCATGTACATGCCCGTTGTCCCCCTGAGAAGAGAAAAGGGATAGTGAGGGCCCCCTAGCATTTGCAGCTCTAGTGCAGACCCCCATACCTGGCTTGCAGGAAATGCCAGATCATGAAGACAAACGGAGATCATCGTCTGGCTAAAAGCAGCACTTCTTTGCCTACCGCGGGATCTGGATCATTAAAGAGCAGCCAGTTATTTTTGCTGTTTTTCTAGGGATTTTTTTCCCCATATATTTCCCAGGTCTTTACTCTTTTTATAGCACTTTAATTCAGGCTTCAACCACTTCCTAGTCAGATCAGGTGAAATCATTTTCCTTCCCATACCCTCGATGTATTTCACACCTAGTAATTCTTTTTTTAAAGATCTTATTTACCCATTTGACAGACAGATCACAAGTAGGTAGAGAGGCAGGCAGAGAGAGAGGGGGAAGCAGGCTACCCACTGAGCTGAGAGCCTGATGTGGGGCTCCATCCCCGTACCCTAATCATGAGCTGAGCCGAAGTCAGAGGCCTAAACCACTGAGCCATGCAGGAGCCCCCATATCTGGTAATATTTTTTTTTAATTTAAATTTTAAATTTTTTATAAACATATATTTTTATCCCCAGGGGTACAGGTCTGTGAATCACCATGTTTACACACTTCACAACACTCACCAAAGCACATACCCTCCCCAATGTCCATAATCCCATCCCCTTCTCCCAAACCCCCTCCCCCCAGCAACCCTCAGTTTGTTTTGTGAGATTAAGAGTCACTTATGGTTTGTCTCCCTCCCAATCCCATCTTGTTTCATTGATTCTCCTCGTACCCACTTAAGCCCCCATGTTGCATCACCACTTCCTCATATCAGGGAGATCATATGATAGTTGTCTTTCTCCGCTTGACTTATTTCGCTAAGCATGATACGCTCTAGTTCCATCCATGTTGTCGCAAATGGCAAGATTTCATTTCTTCTGATGGCTGCATAGTATTCCATTATGTATATATACCACACCTTCTGGATCCATTCATCTGTTGATGGACATCTAGGTTCTTTCCATAGTTTGGCTATTGTGGACATTCCTGCTATAAACATTCGAGTACACGTGCCCCTTTGGATCACTACGTTTGTATCTTTATGGTAAATACCCAATAGTGCAATTGCTGGGTCATAGGGCAGTTCTATTTTCAACATTTTGAGGAACCTCCATGCTGTTTTCCAGAGTGCCTGCACCAGCTTGCATTCCCACCAACAGTGGAGGAGGGTTCCCCTTTCTCCGCATCCTCTCCAGCATCTGTCATTTCCTGACTTGTTGATTTTAGCCATTCTGACTGGTGTGAGGTGATATCTCATTGTGGTTTTGATTTGTATTTCCCTGATTCCGAGTGATATGGGGCACTTTTTCATGTGTCTGTTGGCCATCTGGATGTCGTCTTTGCAGAAATGTCTGTTCATGTCCTCTGCCCATTTCTTGATTGGTTTGTTCTTTGGGTGTTGAGTTTGCTAAGTTCTTTATAGATTCTGGACACTAGTCCTTTATCTGATATGTCGTTTGCAAATATCTTCTCCCATTCTGTCAGTTGTCTTTTGATTTTGTTAACTGTTTCCTTTGCTGTGCAAAAGCTTTTGATCTTGATGAAATCCCAATAGTTCATTTTTGCCCTTGCTTCCCTTGCCTTTTGCGTTGTTCCTAGGAAGATGTTGCTGCGGCAGAGGTCGAAGAGGTTGCTGCCCGTGTTCTGCTCAAGAATTTTGATGGATTCCTTTCGCACATTGAGGTCCTTCATCCATTTTGAGTCTATTTTTGTGTGTGGTATAAGGAAATGGTCCAATTTCATTTTTCTGCATGTGGCTGTCCAATTTTCCCACCACCATTTATAGAAGAGGCTGTCTTTTTTCCATTGGACATTCTTTCCTGCTTTGTCTAAGATTAGTTGACCATAGAGTTGAGGGTCTATTTCTGGGCTAACTATTCTGTTCCATTGATCTATGTGTCTGTTTTTGTGCCAGTACCATGCTGTCTTGATGATGACAGCTTTGTAATAGAGCTTGAAGTCCAGAATTGTGATGCCACCAACGTTGGCTTTCTTTTTCAATATCCCTTTGGCTATTCGAGGTCTTTTCTGGTTCCGTATAAATTTTAGCATTATTTGTTCCATTTCTTTGAAAAAGATGGATGGTACTTTGATAGGAATTTCATTAAATGTGTAGATTGTTTTAGGTAGCATAGACATTTTCACAATATTTATTCTTCCAATCCAGGAGCATGGAACATTTTTCCATTTCTTTGTGTCTTCCTCAATTTCTTTCATGAGTACTTTATAGTTTTCTGAGTATAGATTCTGTGTCTCTTTGGATAGGTTTATTCCTAGGTATCTTATGGTTTTGGATGCAATTGTAAATGGGATTGACTCCTTAATTTCTCTTTCTTCTGTCTTGCTGTTGGTGTAGAGAAATGCAACTGATTTCTGTGCATTGATTTTATATCCTGACACTATACTGAATTCCTGTATAAGTCCTAGAAGTTTTGGAGTGGAGTCTTTTGGGTTTTCCACATATAGTATCATATCATCTGCGAAGAGTGATAATTTGACTTCTTCTTTGCCGATTTGGATGCCTTTAATTTCCTTTTGTTGTCTGATTGCTGAGGCTAGGACCTGTAGTACTATGTTGAATAGCAGTGGTGATAATGGACATCCCTGCCGTGTTCCTGACCTTAGCGGAAAAGCTTTCAGTTTTTCTCCATTGAGAATGATATTTGCGGTGGGTTTTTCATAGATGGCTTTGATGATATTGAGGTATGTGCCCTCTATCCCTACACTTTGAAGAGTTTTGATCAGGAAGGGATGCTGTACTTTGTCAAATGCTTTTTCAGCATCTATGGAGAGTATCATATGGTTCTTCTTCTTTCTTTTATTGATGTGTTGTATCACATTGACTGATTTGCGGATGTTGAACCAACCTTTCAGCCCTGGAATAAATACCACTTGGTCATGGTGAATAATCTTTTTAATGTGCTGTTGAATCCTACTGGTTAGTATTTTGTTGAGTATTTTCGCATCTGTGTTCATCAAGGATATTGGTCTATAGCTCTCTTTTTTGGTGGGATCCTTGTCTGGTTTTGGGTCAAGGTGATGCTGGCCTCATAAAATGAGTTTGGAAGTTTTCCTCCCATTTCTATTTTTTGGAACAGTTTCAGGAGAATAGGAATTAGTTCTTCTTTAAATATTTGGTAGAATTCCCCCGGGAAGCCGTCTGGCCCTGGGCTTTTGTTTGTTTGGAGATTTTTAATGACTGTTTCAATCTCCTTACTGCTTATGGGTCTGTTCAGGCTTTCTATTTCTTCCTGGTTCAGTTGTGGTAGTTTATATGTTTGTAGGAATGCATCCATTTCTTCCAGATTGTCAAATTTATTGCTGTAGAGTTGCTCATAGTATGTTCTTATAATAGTTTGTATTTCTTTGGTGTTAGTTGTGATCTCTCCTCTTTCATTCATGATTTTATTTATTTGGGTCCTTTTTCTTTTCTTTTTGATAAGTCGGGCCATGGGTTTATCAATTTTATTAATTCTTTCAAAGAACCAGCTCCTACTTTCGTTGATTTGTTCTATTGTTTTTTTGGTTTCTATTTCATTGAATTCTGCTCTGATCTTTATGATTTCTCTTCTCCTGCTGGGCTTAGGGTTTCTTTCTTGTTCTTTCTCCAGATCCTTTAGGTGTAGGGTTAGATTGTGTACCTGAGACCTTTCTTGTTTCTTGAGAAAGGCTTGTACAGCTATATATTTTCCTCTCAGGACTGCCTTTTTTGTGTCCCACAGATTTTGAAACGTTGTATTTTCATTATCATTTGTTTCCATGATTTTTTTCAATTCTTCTTTAATTTCCCGGTTGACCCATTCATTCTTTAGAAGGATGCTGTTTAGTCTCCATGTATTTTGGTTCTTTTCAAATTTCCTTTTGTGGTTGAGTTCTAGCTTTAGAGCATTGTGGTCTGAAAATATGCAGGGAATGATCCCAATCTTTTGATACCGGTTGAGTCCTGATTTAGGACCGAGGATGTGATCTATTCTGGAGAATGTTCCATGTGCACTAGAGAAGAATGTGTATTCTGTTGCTTTGAGATGAAATGTTCTGAATATATCTGTGATGTCCATCTGGTCCAGTGTGTCATTTAAGGCCTTTATTTCCTTGCTGATCTTTTGCTTGGATGATCTGTCCATTTCAGTGAGGGGAGTGTTAAAGTCCCCTACCATTATTGTATTATTGTTGATGTGTTTCTTTGATTTTGTTATTAATTGGTTTATATAGTTGGCTGCTCCCACGTTGGGGGCATAGATATTTAAAATTGATAAATCTTCTTGTTGGACAGACCCTTTGAGTATGATATAGTGTCCTTCCTCATCTCTTATTATAATTTTTGGCTTAAAATCTAATTGATCTGATATAAGGATTGCCACTCCTGCTTTCTTCTGATGTCCATTAGCATGGTAAATTCTTTTCCACTCCCTCACTTTAAATCTGGAGGTGTCTTCGGGCTTAAAATGAGTTTCTTGGAGGCAACATATACATGGGTTTTGTTTTTTTATCCATTCTGATACCCTGTGTCTTTTGACAGGGGCATTTAGCCCATTCACATTCAGGGTAACTATTGAGAGATATGAATTTAAGGCCATTGTATTGCCTGTAAGGTGACTGTTACTGTATATGGTCTCTGTTCCTTTCTGATCTACCACTTGTAGGCTCTCTCTTTGCTTAGAGGACCCCTTTCAAGATTTCCTGTAGAGCTGGTTTAGTGTTTCCAAATTCTTTCAGTTTTTTTTTGTCCTGGAAGCTTTTAATCTCTCCTTCTATTTTCAATGATAGCCTAGCTGGATATAGTATTCTTGGCTGCGTGTTTTTCTCGTTTAGTGCTCTGAAAATATCATTCCAGCTCTTTCTGGCCTGCCAGATATCTGTGGATAAGTCAGCTGCCAATCTAATATTTTTACCATTGTATATTACAGACTTCTTTTCCGGGGCTGCTTTCTGGATTTTCTCTTTGTCACTGAGACTTGTAAATTTTACTATTAGGTGACGGGGTGTGGGCCTATTCTTATTGATTTTGAGGGGCATTCTCTGAACCTCCTGAATTTTGATGCTCGTTCCCTTTGCCATATTGGGGAAATTCTCCCCGATAATTCTCTCCAGTATACCTTCTGCTCCCCTCTCTCTTTCTTCTTCTTCTTGAATCCCAATTATTCTAATGTTGTTTCGTCATATGGTGTCACTTATCTCTCGAATTCTCCCCTCGTGGTGCAGTATCTGTTTGTCCCTCTTTTGCTCAGCTTCTTTATTCTCTGTCATTTCATCTTCTATATCACTAATTCTTTCTTCTGCCTCATTTATCCTAGCAGTGAGAGCCTCTATTTTTGATTGCACCACATTAATAGCTTTTTTGATTTCAACTTGGTTAGATTTTAGTTCTTTTATTTCTCCAGAAAGGGCTTTTATATCTCTCGAGAGGGTTTCTCTCATATCTTCCATGCCTTTTTCGAGCCCGGCTAGAACCTTGAGAATTGTCATTCTGAACTCTAGATCTGACATATTAACAATGTCTATATTGATTAGGTCCCTAGCCTTCGGTACTGCCTTTTGTTCTTTTTTTTGTGTTGAATTTTTCCGTCTTTTCATTTTGTGCAGAGAAGAGTATATGAAGGGGCAAGTAAAATACTAAAAGGGTGGCAACAACCCCAGGAAAATATGCTTTAACCAAATTAGAAGAGATCCAAAATTGTGAGGGGGGAGAAAGGGGATAAATAAAGGTTCAAAAAGGAAGAAAGAAAGAAAAAAAAAAAGAAAAAATATTTAAAAAAAGAAAAACCTAAGAAAAATATAAAAAGAAAATATATATATATTAGATAAACTAGTAAAAAATCGTTAAAAAAGAAAAAGGTAACAGTTTTAAAAAAAATTTACCCAAAGGCAAGAAAAAAAAACAAAAAATGAAAAAGAAAAAAATTAAATTAACTGGAAGACAAAAAAAAATCACAGGGAAAAAGCCATGAGTTCCGTGCTTGGCTTTCTCCTCCTCTGGAATTCTGCTGCTCTCCTTGGTAGGTGAACTTGGTCTCCCCTGGATTTCTTGTTGATCTTCTGGGGGAGGGGCCTGTTGTAGTTATTCTCAAGTGTCTGCCCCAGGCGGAATTACACCGACCTTACCCAGGGCCTGGGTGAGTAATCCGCTTGGGTTTGCTTTTAGGAGCTTTTGTTCCCTGAGCGCTTTCCATAGAGTTCCGGAGGACGGGAATACAAATGGCGGCCTCCTGGTCTCCGGCCTGGAGGAGCCGAGAGCCCAGGGCCGCACTCCTCAGTGCGCCCTCATAGAACAGTGCCCAGTTACTCCCGTCTGCCTGACCTCCGGCCGCGCTCTGAGCTCACTGAGCCTACGACCGGTTCAAAGTAACACCGAGCTGCGAGCTTACTGTCGGCTCTGTCTCTGTAGCCGGCTTTCCTGTTCCAATACCCGCAAGCTCTGCGACACTCAGACACCCCCGATCCTTCTGTGACCCTGCGGGACCTGAGGCCACACTGACCTCGTGTGGGCTTTTCCCCGGGTAGCCTCTGCAGCAATGTCTCTCAGCGGAACAGACTTTTAAAAGTCCTGATTTTGTGCGCGGTTGCTCCACCGCATGCCGGGAGCCAGCCCCTCCCCCCGGGGTCTATCTTCCCGTCGCTTTGGATTCACTTCTCCGCAGGTCCTACCTTTCAGAAAGTGGTTGTTTTTCTGTTTCCAGAATTGCTGTTCTTTTTCTCTTCGATCTGCAGATGGATTTTCAGGTGTTTGCAATCTTTAGATAAGCTATCTAGCTGATCTCCGGCTAGCTGAAGTAGTCTCAGCCAGCTACTTCTCCACCATCTTCATATCTGCTAATTTTTAATCAACGTGGATATGCTGCATCAAATAGTTCCTTCTTCTTCAAATATAAATATATAAATATATTGATCAAGTCACACGCATGTCTTAGGAGAATTTCATACCTTCAGTAGCAAACTTGAAATCTTGGCAATTGGTTATGATTTTTGTTTTGGTTTGATTGGGTTCGGTTTTTGTAATTTTAAAAATCCCCCCAGCCCTTGGCTCTGTCTGACCTGATTGCTTTCAGCTGTTTCTGCAACAAAGTTGTCCCAGCAGCGAAAACTCCCATTGTTTACAGTGGCGCCCCCTTCTGAACACTTTGTTAATAAAAAGCTTTTTCTTTTCTTTTTTTTTTTTTTTTTGGCTATGGTAAATGTGGAACAACAGTGAGGTATTTCAAAGAGGTGAACCACAGATAAATTTCTCTAAGGGTGGGGTGAGGGTTACTCAAAAAGGAACTTGACAAGGCTTTTAAAGATATCGACAATCATTATAACATAACGTGACTGATTGTTACCGTGCTCTTAACTGGGCATACACTTGTTGGCTTCCAAGAGAGACTAACAGTGTTGAGATGGTTCTAGCGGCCTGCTAGCACAGGGTCTCATGAGGCAGGGATTCTAGACACTGGCTGTGCAAGGCATGAGGCCTGTTAGTGATTCTATTTTTTCCTCTACAGAATGGGTCTTTCTACATTCCAGGTCCTTTCTACCCCAATAAATAATGCAGCGATACTCTCAGTGAGTTGTACTTTTGGTTTAAACAGCCAACTGTCTCTTAAAAAGGACATTTGTTTAAATTCCTTTAAAAAAAAAAGTCCTTTCAAAAAAATCTTTTTTTTTTTTTTATATTTTTTAATCCCATAGGTTTACTCTGATCCTGGAACTTTGTCATTTTGACCTTCTCTGCTGATTAAAATATTCTTCATCATCAGCACCTACTGCTCTCCCCTCCTGGTGGTCTCTCGGGAAGGGGTCTTCTCTAGCTCTTATTGAAGGAGATGGGCACTTCCCCTCTACCCCTGTTGCCGGACCAACCTTACCTATCCTGCAGGGTCAGGTCGGCCTGGCCTTTTATCTGTTGTTCTCTTCTGAGTGGTTAGCTTTTCATAGATACCGTGCTTTGCTTTTGTCAGGATTTACCCTGGACTATCAAAACCCTTTTCTTGTGCCAGTGAAGCCTAAGAAACAGTCCTGATGAGAGAACCAGGAACTCGAACAGATCATATTTATCCTGAATATTCCGTCCAAAATGGAAAATACATTTCTGAGGAGCCTCTAGATCTCTGAGAAGGGAAGTTTCACCAACTCTGTCATGTAGGGGCATCAATTCCGATTCTGTGTCAATTTTCCTACTTTCCCAGCTAATAATTCTCTACCTCAGAAAGCCCACTCTCAACCGTTTCCTCTCTCAAAGGCAGTTGCTCTTAGAGTCTGCACATGGCACTTGGGGCCTGCTGGTCGTTGGCTACTGCCCTCTGTACCTTGGGTCTAACAGCTGCGGGGCATCAAGATGAGAATGTCTCTTGTTCTAAGACTTAATATAGTTGGGTGCACATGGTAACCAATGATCATTTATTTTGTTGATCCAAGTGTTCGACCTTTCTTAATTATTCTAGTACCACAGCTTACTTGTTCTAAGATTTGTCCTCCCCCCCCCCATTATAATATCCCTTATGGTGGCACTCACCTTGCACTTGATGACATATCCTAGTTCAACTGACAGCATTTCTCTTTCTTAGTCGAACATAAACTATAGTGCATCTTACACTTGAGGAAAGCTAGGATGCAATGAAATACTCTATTATGGTTACGATTCTGATATTTGAAATCCTCCGGTAGCTCCCTGTGCCCCCACAGTGTAGTACCTCACCTCCTCGGCATAGTATACAAACCATCTCACCCCAGTGTTAACCCCGGGGCTCAGCCTCCATCCCCAGGTGATGCTGCCAGATCAGCTGTCGGTTAAAATGAACATGCTGTAGTTTCCTGAATAAACTGTGCTGCCTCCTGGCACTTTGAAACTTGACACACTCATCCTCATTCTTTGCTTTGCCCTTGTCTATCACCTCCCCTGAAAATCTGTTCCTAAGTGGCTATTCCCAGCTCCAACCTACCCTTGGCAGTCTTTTCTCTCCCTGTGGTAAAGCCTGTCACACTGCACCATGGACATGCCGGTTATCCCCCTGAGAAGAGAAAAGGGACAGTGAGGGCCCCCCAGCATTTGCAGCAATAGTGCAGAGCCCCATGCCTGGCTTGCAGGAAATGCCAGATCATGAAGACAAACGGAGATCATCGTCTGGCTAAAACCAGCTCTTCTTTGCCTACCGCAGGAGCTGGATCATTATAGGGCAGCCAGTTATTATTGCTGTTTTTCTAAGGATTTTTCGCCATATATTTCCCAGGTCTTTACTCTTTTTATAGCACTTTAATTCAGGCTTCAACCACTTCCTTGTCTGATCAGGTAAAATCATTTTCCTTCCCAAAGCCTCGATGTATTTCACACCTAGTAATTCTTTTTTTAAAGATCTTATTTACCCATTTGACAGATCACAAGTAGGTAGAGAGGCAGGCAGATAGAGAGGGGGAAGCAGGCTCCCCGCTGAGCAGAGAGCCTGATGTGGGGCTCCATCCCAGGACCCTGAAATTATGAGCTGAGCCGAAGGCAGAGGCCTAAACCACTGAGCCACCCAGGAGCCCCATATCTGGTCATTTTTAATCAACGTGGATTTGCTGCATCAAATAGTTCCTTCTTCTTCAAATATAAATATATAAATATATTGATCAAGTCACACGCATGTGTTAGGAGAATGTCATACCTTTAGTAGCTAACTTGAAATCTTGGCCATTGGTTATGATTTTTGTTTTGGTATGTTTTGGTTGAGTTTTTGTAATTTTAAAATCCCTCCAGCCCTTGGCTCTGTCTGACCTGATTGCTTTCAGCTGTTTCTGCAAAAAAGTTGTCCCAGCAGCAAAAACTCTCTTTGTTTACAGTGGCGCCCCATTCTGAACACTTTGTTAATAAAAAGCTTTTTCTTTTCTTTTTTTTTTTTTTTTTTGGCTATGGTACATGTGGAACAACAGTGAGGTACTTCAAAGAGGTGAACCACCGATAAATTTCTCTAAGGGTGGGGTGAGGGTTACTCAAAAGGGAACTTGACAAGGCTTTTAAAGATATCGACAATCATTATAACATAACGTGACTGAATGTTACCCGATCTTAACTGGGCAAACACTTGTTATCTTCCAAGATAGACTAACATAGTTGAGATGGTTCTAGCGGCCTTCTAGCACAGGGTCTCAGGAGGCAGGGATTCTAGACACTGGCTGTGCAAGGCATGAGGCCTGTTAGTGATTTTATTTTTTCCTCTACAAAATGGGTCTTTCTACATTCCAGGTCCTTTCTACCCCAATAAATAATGCGGCGATTCTCTCAGTGAGTTGTACTTTTGGTTTAAACAGCCAACTGTCTCTTAAAAAGGAATTTTGTTTAAATTCCTTTAAAAAAAAAAAGTCCTTTCAAAAAAATCTTTTTTTTTTTTATTTTTTAATCCCATAGGTTTACTCTGATCCTGGAACTTTGTCATTTTGACCTTCTCTGCTGATGAAAATATTCTTCATCATCATCACCTACTGCTCTCCCCTCCTGGTGGTCTCTCCGGAAGGGGTCTTCTCTAGCTTTTCTTTCAGGAAATGGGCACTTCCCCTCTACCCCTGTTGCCGGACCAACCGTACCTATCCTGCAGGGTCAGGTCGGCCTGGCCTTTTATCTGTTGTTCTCTTCTGAGTGGTTAGCTTTTCATAGATACCGTGCTTTGCTTTTGTCAGGATTTACCCTGGACTATCAAAACCTTTTCTTGTGCCAGTGAAGCCTAAGAAACAGTCCTGATGAGAGAACCAGGAACTTGAACAGATCATATTTATCCTGAATGTTCCGTCCAAAATGGAAAATACATTTCTGAGGAGCCTCAAGATCTCTGAGAAGGGAAGTTTCACCAACTCTGTCATGTAGGGGCATCAATTCCAATTCTGTGTCAATTTTCCTACTTTCCCAGCTAATAATTCTCTACCTCAGAAAGCCCACTCTCAACCGTTTCCTCTCTCAAAGGCAGTTGCTCTTAGAGTCTGCACATGGCACTTGGGGCCTGCTGGTCGTTGGCTACTGCCCTCTGTACCTTGGGTCTAACAGCTGCAGGGCATCAAGATGAGAATGTCTCTTGTTCTAAGACTTAATATACTTGGGTGCACATGGTCAGCAATGATCACTTATTTTGTTGATCCAAGTGTTCGACCTTTCTTAATTATTCTAGTACCACAGCTTACTTGTTCTAAGATTTGTCCTCCCCCCACCCCATTTTAATATCTCTTAAGGTGGCACTCACCTTGCACTTGAGGACATATCCTAGTTTAACTGACAGCATTTCTCTTTCTTAGTCGAACATAAACTATAGTGCATCTTACACTTGAGGAAAGCTAGGATGCAATGAAATACTCTATTATGGTTACGATTCTGATATTTGAAGTCCTCCGGTAGCTCTCTGTGCCCGCACAGTGTAGTACCTCACCTCCTCGGCATAGTATACAAACCCTCTCACCCCAGTGTTAACCCCGGGGCTCAGCTTCCATCCCCAGGTGATGCTGCCAGATCAGCTGTCGGTTGTCATGAATTGCTGTAGTTTCCCGAATGCACTGTGCTGCCTCCTGGCACTTTGAAACTTGACACACTTATCCTCATTCTTTGCTTTGCCCTTGTCTATCACCTCCCCTGAAAATCTGTTCCTAAGTGGCTTTTCCCAGCTCCAACCTACCCTTGGCAGTCTTTTCTCTCCCTGTGGTAAAGCCTGTCACACTGCACCATGGACATGCCGGTTGTCCCCCTGAGAAGAGAAAAGGACAGTGAGGGCCCCCCAGCATTTGCAGCAATAGTGCAGAGCCCCATGCCTGGCTTGCAGGAAATGCCAGATCATGAAGACAAACGGAGATCATCGTCTGGCTAAAACCAGCTCTTCTTTGCCTACCGCAGGAGCTGGATCATTATAGAGCAGCCAGTTATTATTGCTGTTTTTCTAAGGATTTTTCGCCATATATTTCCCAGGTCTTTACTCTTTTTATAGCACTTTAATTCAGGCTTCAACCACTTCCTTGTCTGATCAGGTAAAATCATTTTCCTTCCCAAAGCCTCGATGTATTTCACACCTAGTAATTCTTTTTTTAAAGATCTTATTTACCCATTTGACAGATCACAAGTAGGTAGAGAGGCAGGCAGATAGAGAGGGGGAAGCAGGCTCCCCGCTGAGCAGAGAGCCTGATGTGGGGCTCCATCCCAGGACCCTGAAATTATGAGCTGAGCCGAAGGCAGAGGCCTAAACCACTGAGCCACCCGGGAGCCCCATATCTGGTCATTTTTAATCAACGTGGATTTGCTGCATCAAATAGTTCCTTCTTCTTCAAATATAAATATATAAATATATTGATCAAGTCACACGCATGTGTTAGGAGAATGTCATACCTTTAGTAGCTAACTTGAAATCTTGGCCATTGGTTATGATTTTTGTTTTGGTATGTTTTGGTTGAGTTTTTGTAATTTTAAAATCCCTCCAGCCCTTGGCTCTGTCTGACCTGATTGCTTTCAGCTGTTTCTGCAAAAAAGTTGTCCCAGCAGCAAAAACTCTCTTTGTTTACAGTGGCGCCCCATTCTGAACACTTTGTTAATAAAAAGCTTTTTCTTTTCTTTCTTTTTTTTTTTTTTTGGCTATGGTAAATGTGAACAACAGTGAGGTACTTCAAAGAGGTGAACCACAGATAAATTTCTCTAAGGGTGGGGTGAGGGTTACTCAAAAAGGAACTTGACAAGGCTTTTAAAGATATCGACAATCATTATAACATAACGTGACTGAATGTTACCCGATCTTAACTGGGCAAACACTTGTTATCTTCCAAGATAGACTAACATAGTTGAGATGGTTCTAGCGGCCTTCTAGCACAGGATCTCAGGAGGCAGGGATTCTAGACACTGGCTGTGCAAGGCATGAGGCCTGTTAGTGATTTTATTTTTTCCTCTACAAAATGGGTCTTTCTACATTCCAGGTCCTTTCTACCCCAATAAATAATGCGGCGATTATCTCAGTGAGTTGTACTTTTGGTTTAAACAGCCAACTGTCTCTTAAAAAGGAATTTTGTTTAAATTCCTTTAAAAAAAAAAGTCCTTTCAAAAAAATCTTTTTTTTTTTTTATTTTTTAATCCCATAGGTTTACTCTGATCCTGGAACTTTGTCATTTTGACCTTCTCTGCTGATTAAAATATTCTTAATCATCATCACCTACTGCTCTCCCCTCCTGGTGGTCTCTCCGGAAGGGGTCTTCTCTAGCTTTTCTTTCAGGAAATGGGCACTTCCCCTCTACCCCTGTTGCCGGACCAACCGTACCTATCCTGCAGGGTCAGGTCGGCCTGGCCTTTTATCTGTTGTTCTCTTCTGAGTGGTTAGCTTTTCATAGATACCGTGCTTTGCTTTTGTCAGGATTTACCCTGGACTATCAAAACCCTTTTCTTGTGCCAGTGAAGCCTAAGAAACAGTCCTGATGAGAGAACCAGGAACTCGAACAGATCATATTTATCCTGAATGTTCCGTCCAAAATGGAAAATACATTTCTGAGGAGCCTCAAGATCTCTGAGAAGGGAAGTTTCACCAACTCTGTCATGTAGGGGCATCAATTCCAATTCTGTGTCAATTTTCCTACTTTCCCAGCTAATAATTCTCTACCTCAGAAAGCCCACTCTCAACCGTTTCCTCTCTCAAAGGCAGTTGCTCTTAGAGTCTGCACATGGCACTTGGGGCCTGCTGGTCGTTGGCTACTGCCCTCTGTACCTTGGGTCTAACAGCTGCAGGGCATCAAGATGAGAATGTCTCTTGTTCTAAGACTTAATATACTTGGGTGCACATGGTCAGCAATGATCACTTATTTTGTTGATCCAAGTGTTCGACCTTTCTTAATTATTCTAGTACCACAGCTTACTTGTTCTAAGATTTTTGTCCTCCCCCCGCCCCATTTTAATATCTCTTAAGGTGGCACTCACCTTGCACTTGAGGACATATCCTAGTTTAACTGACAGCATTTCTCTTTCTTAGTCGAACATAAAACTATAGTGCATCTTACACTTGAGGAAAGCTAGGATGCAATGAAATACTCTATTATGGTTACGATTCTGATATTTGAAGTCCTCCGGTAGCTCTCTGTGCCCGCACAGTGTAGTACCTCACCTCCTCGGCATAGTATACAAACCCTCTCACCCCAGTGTTAACCCCGGGGGCTCAGCTTCCATCCCCAGGTGATGCTGCCAGATCAGCTGTCGGTTGTCATGAATTGCTGTAGTTTCCCGAATGAATGCACTGTGCTGCCTCCTGGCACTTTGAAACTTGACACACTTATCCTCATTCTTTGCTTTGCCCTTGTCTATCACCTCCCCTGAAAATCTGTTCCTAAGTGGCTTTTCCCAGCTCCAACCTACCCTTGGCAGTCTTTTCTCTCCCTGTGGTAAAGCCTGTCACACTGCACCATGGACATGCCGGTTGTCCCCCTGAGAAGAGAAAAGGACAGTGAGGGCCCCCCAGCATTTGCAGCAATAGTGCAGAGCCCCATGCCTGGCTTGCAGGAAATGCCAGATCATGAAGACAAACGGAGATCATCGTCTGGCTAAAACCAGCTCTTCTTTGCCTACCGCAGGAGCTGGATCATTAAAGAGCAGCCAGTTATTATTGCTGTTTTTCTAAGGATTTTTCGCCATATATTTCCCAGGTCTTTACTCTTTTTATAGCACTTTAATTCAGGCTTCAACCACTTCCTTGTCTGATCAGGTAAAATCATTTTCCTTCCCAAAGCCTCGATGTATTTCACACCTAGTAATTCTTTTTTTAAAGATCTTATTTACCCATTTGACAGATCACAAGTAGGTAGAGAGGCAGGCAGATAGAGAGGGGGAAGCAGGCTCCCCGCTGAGCAGAGAGCCTGATGTGGGGCTCCATCCCAGGACCCTGAAATTATGAGCTGAGCCGAAGGCAGAGGCCTAAACCACTGAGCCACCCAGGAGCCCCATATCTGGTCATTTTTAATCAACGTGGATTTGCTGCATCAAATAGTTCCTTCTTCTTCAAATATAAATATATAAATATATTGATCAAGTCACACGCATGTGTTAGGAGAATGTCATACCTTTAGTAGCTAACTTGAAATCTTGGCCATTGGTTATGATTTTTGTTTTGGTATGTTTTGGTTGAGTTTTTGTAATTTTAAAATCCCTCCAGCCCTTGGCTCTGTCTGACCTGATTGCTTTCAGCTGTTTCTGCAAAAAAGTTGTCCCAGCAGCAAAAACTCTCTTTGTTTACAGTGGCGCCCCCTTCTGAACACTTTGTTAATAAAAAGCTTTTTCTTTTCTTTTCTTTTTTTTTTTTTTTGCCTATGGTAAATGTGGAACAACAGTGAGGTATTTCAAAGAGGTGAACCACAGATAAATTTCTCTAAGGGTGGGGTGAGGGTTACTCAAAAAGGAACTTGACAAGGCTTTTAAAGATATCGACAATCATTATAACATAAAGTGACTGATTGTTACCATGCTCTTAACTGGGCAAACACTTGTTGGCTTCCAAGATAGACTAACATAGTTGAGATGGTTCTAGCGGCCTTCTAGCACAGGGTCTCATGAGGCAGGGATTCTAGCCACTGGCTGTGCATGGCATGAGGCCTGTTAGTGATTCTATTTTTTACTCTGCTGAATGGGCCTTTCTACATTCCATGTCCTTTCTACCCCAGTAAATAATGCGGCGATTCTCTCAGTGAGTTGTACTTTTGGTTTAAGCAGCCAACTGTCTCTAAAAAAGGACTTTTGTATAAAGTCCTTTAAAAAAAAAAGTCCTTTCAAAATAAACTTTTTTTATCTTTTATTTTTTAATCCCATATATTTACTCTGATCGTGGAACTTTGTCATTTTGACCTTCTCTGCTGATTAAAATATTCTCACTAAAATGTTAGTTATTTGCAGGTACTTGCACTGTAGACATTCTTTCCATATTTTTTAAAAAATCCATTCACGATTCTTAGTGAAAATCCCGGGAATCTGAAAGACTACCATTTGCTATTCATCGAACAGTTACTGTCTCCACTAAGTGACAGGATTTCAGAGAACGTGAGCTCACAGAGATGTAAACTTTTTTCCACTTTCTGCTACCATGTTTATTTCTATGTTATTCAGAGGAGCCTTCTTTGTAGAAACATATTATCCCTCTTTTATAAAGCTGAATTTAAATTCTGTCCCTTCATTCCCCACAAAGCTTAAAAAGCCAAGCAAATTTTGTTCCATTTTTTAAGAGCCCATAGATGGCATTTTTTTAATGTTGCATTTTTGAGTTTTCATCACTCTTTATGTTACTTCTACCTCACAGATAAACAATTGCTAATGACAATGTGAACTTCCTACAAATGTGCAATCAAAATCCCTAGGTACACATTACTGAAGTTCTTCGTTCCCTTTAAACATTATTTCTCTCTTGATATGCATCCTTGTTTTGTATTATATTGCATTATAAAGTTTTTTTTAACAGACTGCATTTTTTAGAGTAGTTTGGGGATCAAAGTAAAATTCCCTTTCCCCACATACACACATTATCTACATCCTGTACCACGGTGATAATTTTTCATGCTCACTGACCCTACACTGACACATCATTATCACCCCAAAGTCCACAGTTTACATTAGAGTTCACTCTTGGTGGGGCACCAGGGTGGCTCAGTGGGTTAAGGCTTCTGCCTTCAGCTCAGGTCATAATTTCGCGGTCCTGGGATCGAGCCCCAGACCACACTCTCTGCTTGGTAGGGAGCCTGCTTTCCCCCAACCCCTGCTTTCCCCGCCTGCCTCTCTGCCTGCTTTGATGCCTGTCATATAAATAAATAAAATCTTAAAAAAACCTTTTCTCATAGAGTTCACTCTTGGTATAGTATCTTATGCATTTTGACAACTGTGTAGCGATATATATCTAAAATATCATACATATCATACAGAACATTTTCACTGGCCTAAAAATCCTCTGTGCTCTGCCTGTTCATCCTCCTCCTCTCCTAACTGCTACAAACCGCTGACTTTTATACCATTTGCATAGTTCTGCCTTTTCTAGAAGGTCATATAGTTGGAACCTTGCAACATGAAGCTTTTTCAAATTGACTTCTTTCACTTATTATGACGGATTTTAAGTTTGTTCCATGTCTTTTCATTGCTTGATAGCCATTTCTCTTTATCGCTGAATCATATCCCATTGTTTCAATGGACCACAGTTTATCTATCCATTCTCCTCCTGAAGGACATCTTGGTTACTTCCAACTCTTGGCACTTATGGGTAAAGCTGTTACAAACACAGGTTTATATGCAGGATTCTGTGTACACAAAGTTTTCGCTCTTTTGGGTGAGTACCAAGGAGCACGATTGCTGGATCATATGGTAAGAATATGTTTAGTTTTGTAAGAAACTGCCCAACTGTCTTCCAAAGTGGTAGCACCATTTTGGTGTTAACACCAGAATGAATGAGAGTTTCTCTTGTTCCTCATCGTCAAAAGCATTTTATGTTGTCAGTATTTTGGATTTTAGCCATTCTAATAGATGTGTAGTGATATATCATTGTTTTATTTATTTATTTATTTTTTAAAAATATTTTATTTATTTATTTGACAGAGAGAGATCACAGGAAGACGGAGAGGCAGTCAGAGAGAGAGAAAAAGGGAAGCAGGCTCCTGCTGAGCAGAGAGCCCAACGTGGAACTCGATCCCAGGACCCTGAAATTATGACCTGAGCCAAAGGTAGTGGCTTAATCCACTGAGCCATCCAGGTGCCCCTCATTGTTCTTTTAATCTACAATTCCTTAATTAGACATGCTGTGGATCATCACAGCATCTTTTCATATCATTATTGCCATCTCAGTATCTTCTTAAGTGAGGTGTCTGTTCCAGTCCTTGCCAATTTTTCAATCAGGTCATTCATTTTCTTGTGTTTGAGTTAATAAATGAATAAATAATAATAATAAATAATAAATGAATGAATGGATTTATTATATATATTATATATGTTATATATTATATATATTTTATATTAAATAATAATTTATTAAAAATAAATTTACTAATGAGGCCAAGAATTCAGAATCACAAATACTTCAGAACTAATAATAACGGCCTTCACTAGATGTTATTCTATAAGATAAATCCTACGATCAAGTTTCAATTTTAAATTCTTACAATTTTAAATTCTTAAATCCTTATGAAGAAGCATCATTTGGTGGGAGCAGTTTTCATAATTTAGCATCCATCAGCCTTTTTTAAAATATTTTATTTATTTATTGGACACACAGAGAGAGAGAGATCACAAGTAAGCAGAGAGGCAGGCAAGCAGGGAGGGAAGCAGGCTTCCTTTTGAGCAGAGCCCGATGTGGGGCTGGATCCCAGGAGCCAGAGACCATGACTTGAGATGAAGGCAGAGGCTTAACCCACCACCCACGTGATGAGAGAGCCCCTCAGGTGCCCCTCATCCATCAGTCTTAATTGTTTGGAGGAAAATGTGTGGATGAATAATGCCTTAGGGAGCTAATCTCTCTAAAGAATTTTCAAGTCTTTACCCCTTCAAGGTTTTTGTACAGTTCTGATCGCCTCTAAACATCCAGCTGATTTCTACAGTGGCAGGCCTATTAAAACCTGTCCTCAAACCAGGAATAGAGCTTGAAACATACCAGTCAAGAGCAACTTTGAGTCTTTTAAGGAATTTATCATCATTTCTTTGTTTTTGGTTCATATCCGAAATAGTTCCATATTACACTTGCATAATTTCTCCAGAGCTGACTTTGAAGGAGGCATTCAGTTCCAGCTAGTTCCATATTTTGGCAAGAACTATAATTCTATATATTAAAAAAAAAAACATATTTTAGGGTACCTGGGTGGCTTAGTGGGTTAAAATCTCTGCCTTCGGCTCAGGTTATGAATCCAGGTTCCTGGGACTGAGTCCCCCAGTGGGCTCTCTTCTCAGCAGGGAGCCTGCTTCCATTCCTCTCTCTCTGCCTGCCTCTCTGCCTTCCTGTGATCTCTGTCAAGTAAATAAATAAAATTAAAAAAAACATATTTTATACCAGTTATTCATGTTTATTAACTAAGATATCACAATACAAATAATACAAACAGTTGCTCTTTATTAATACCTTCAACCAAGATCAAAAAAATATGTCATATTTTCTCCAAAAATTTTATATCATCTGATAGGTCAGATATATAAAAAATTACATTTAAATTTTTAAAACTATCAGCAAATATTTTCATTTAAATGCAAATTTCAAAGAAAATCTACTTTTCCAAACACGACTTTTTATCCTATATTTTAATTAATTTTGTCGACAACTGATAAATTGTTTAGCGAGACTATAAATGTTAGATCGAAAAATATGATTAATAGATGTAGGTTCAAATTATTATGTTCCATTAAAAATGATTTAGTCTTTGATGAACATCTGTTTGGTAATGTGTTGTATCCAGATATAGTAAATTAATGACATATATAAAATTATAGGGAAATGACACCGTCCGTTCCTTTATGAGTAGAGCTTTTAAAATGCTATTTGTCACACCCTGTCATCTTGTCATTATGCATTATGTAGCATTTAAAAAATGTATACTCTTCACTATGAAATCATTAGAAATCTAAAATATGACTTTCTATGGTTTGTGTTTCCATATTCATTTATTGCCAGTTTGAACAAATCCACATGCTTTGATTCAAAGGTAATAAATTCCTCTTATTTGGAAAAATGATGTTTATTTTTGTTCTCTCACCCTTAGCAGGTGGTTTCATTTTAGCACACTTCAGAGTTATAATTTCATGCTTATTAAAAATATTTATTATGATCTACATAGATGAATGAAACTTTTATTTTATTAAATTATTTGCCAAAAAATCTGTTATTTTTAAAAATGTATTTATTTTGAAGGGTTATTTTAGAGCATTGAGAGAGGATCTAGGAGTGTGGTATTATGCAATTTTTAAGTAGGTTTGAAATGGTTATTCATATGATTGTTTCTTTAAGGCTTTTGTCTTATTTTGGGGTTTTTTTGTCTTATTTTATCCATTATATGCTATAAAATATTTTGAAAGTAAATTTAAGGTATGTTTTACATAGTTTATTTTTTGGAAAAAATATTGAAATGACTTATGAAATTCAGTATAATCTCAACACTAATTTATTCTGAAATTTACCAATTGTCTACTGTCTATTATATGGCAGATATTACTTCAGACTACACTGGTAAATGAAATACTTGGCTTTGTAGAACTTTTATTTTAATGAGTGAGACAATTAAAAGCTATAAACCTTAATAAAATTACATAGTGCATTCAAAAATGATGAGTACAATGGGAAAAAAGAAAAATTAGATCAGGGTGAGAAAAATCAAGGTTGCTAGGCAGGGGATGGGGAGTTAAGAATTTTAATAGGAAGATCAGGGGAGTTACAATGAAGCTGACAATTGAACAAAGGTATGGAAAGGTGATGAATTTGCCAAGAACTATCAGCAATAAGGTCACTCCAGACAAAGGAATTGGGTATCTTGAAGGCCATAAGGTTGGATAGTGCCTGGCATATCTGAGGAATAGCAAGGAGGCCACTGTGAGGGACTGAAGAGTAGCAGGAAAAGATGTCACAGAGGTTAAATGAGTGGCTAGATCATGTAAAAGCTTAGAAGTCATTGTAAAACTCTGGCTTTTATATTTGGAAACTTACTGTGTGATAGAATTTCTGCTAATAACTGAGAGTTCAAATGTCCATAAAATTTCAAGGATTCTTATTCTAGTAAGACAGAATAAAGAAAAAGAGTTCATATATTTTCATATGGTGTAACAAATGCTCGGAGATCCAAGTGTAGGAAGCTATGGGAGCACAGAAGAAGGCACTAAAATCACACCAATATATTTGATGACTGTGACTATATATAAATTTGTATTTTCTAGATTTTTTATAGTCATGGAATCACACAGTATATACTATTCATTGCCTGGCTTTTCTTTTCTCAGCACCATTACTTTGAGAATCTCCAATTGTAAATAGTTCATTTTGATGTTGAATAGTAATCTCTTTAATGAATAGATCATAATTTGTCTTTGCTCTATTGATGGACATTGATGAACATTTCCACAGTTTTCAATTCTTAAAAATAAAGCTGCTATGAAATTCATATACAAGTCCTTGTACGAACATAGGGTTTGTATCTCTTGGTTAAATGCCTAGAAGTAAAATGGCTATTCGTGGAACTGCAACATATTTTGCATTTAAAAAAATTTCCAAACTATTTTCCAAAGTTGTGGTATCATGATATATGCCAACAACAGTTTAGATTTTTTTTAAAGATTATTTATTTATTTATTTGACAGAGAGAATACATGTAGGCAGAGAGGCAGGCAGAGAAAGAGAGGAGGAAGCAGGCTCCCTGCTGAGGAGAGAACCCGATGTGGGACTCGATCCCAGGACTCTGGGATCATGACCTGAGCCGAAGGCAGCGGCTTAAACCACTGAGCCACCCAGGCACCCAACAGTTTAGATTTTTTGTTGCTTCTCAATCTAGCTCAGATGAAGTACAATTAGCCTTTATAATTTTAGCCATTCTAATAGATATGTAAGCATGTCTCATTATGATTTTAATTTGTATTTCTTTAATGTCTAAATGTTGAGAAATTTGTCATGTGCTTATAAGCCATCCATATCTTTTTGCTGACATGTCTCTTCAATAATTTTCTTCACATGTAAAATTGGATACTCTGTTTGGTTATTAGTAAGGTTTTTTATTTTTATTCATTTTTTAATAATCAGAGTTGATGTCCATTATCAGATAATATAATTTGCAAATCCCTTTTCCATCTTTACGGTTTCTCAATGGAGCTTTGATAGCTGTGTCTTTCAAGAAATATGCTACTTCTTTCCTGGTACACGGAGGTATGACTAGAACATTATCAATGTCCTTTGCAAAGAAAATCATGGCTTAAGACATATGTAGTCTTCGGTTGTTGGGAGTGTTCTGTAATATCAAGCATATCTAGTTAGTTGATAATTTTGTTCAAGTCTTACATATCTTACCAATTTGATGATCATTTGTCTATATAATCTTAAAATAAAGGTGTTGAAATTTTTTTTACATTTCTCTTCTAAAGTAGAAGTTATGATTTTTGTTCTTAGTTTTTCCCTATATATCCCCAAATCTGTTATTAAGTATTAAAAGTCAAGAATTATTATACTCCCTGATGAATTCATCCTTTTAGTCTTCTGTAATTTTGACTTGATCTTTATATCTGATAATGAAATTTGCTTTAAAATCACTTTTCATTATCTTGATATAACCACCAAAGTTATAGTGTGATTAGTGTTAATATAGCATATTTATTCTTTTACTTTAAAAAGCACTTCTATATTTAATCCTGAAAAAAAAAAACAGCGTTTTAGCTCTGGAAGGATCTTTCTAAATTATCTTTTCTTTTTTTTTAATGAATCAGTAGCAATTTTTGTTAAGGGACCTAAACTGAGTGTAGGTTTAGAAATTTATTTATTTATTTATTTATTTAGTAAAATATTTTATTTTGTTTATCGACAGCGAGAGAGAGAGAGAGAGGACGCACACAAGTGGGGGTGATCACGTGCAAAGGGAGAGGAAGAAGCAAGCTCCTTGGGGTGCAAGTAGTCCCATGCAGGGCTGGATCCCTGTACACTGGAATCATGACCTCAGCCAAATGCAAACATCTGCCTAAACAACTGAGTCATCCAGGCACCCGTAGAAAATTAAAAAAAAAAAAAAAGACCTTTTAAAAACATTTTGTTTGTTTCTTTTTTTTTAATATTTTATTTATTTGACAGACAGAGAGACAGGAAGAGGAACTATAAGCAGGGCAGAGGGAAAAGGAGAAGCAGATTTCCCACTGAGCAGAGAGCCTGATGTGGGGCTCCGTCCCAGGACCCTGGGATCATGACCTGAATAGAAGGGACACTTATGGAGGAAGACACCCAGACACCTCTTTTCTTTGTTTTTAATATATGGCAACTGATGCTTCCCAGCACCGAGGAGCATATTACCCATTGATTAAATCTTTGATAACAACCTATTTAAAGAGGTGTGTAAATATATACTTACTCAGATTTATACATTTTGTGTTTTCTTCATAGTTTGGGGCTGGACCCCATGGTCACAACACTGCTTCCAGTCTTTGCCTTCCCATCTTTTGATACCAGGTATTTGGTCAGAAAAGCAAATTAGTATCAAAATTAATAAGCCCTTGGTACCATAACTCTGGAGCAGGGGTTGCTCTTAGCCAAGGCCCAGAGCAGTGGACCTCCCCTCACTAGTGCTATAGCCCCAAGGACTAGGTCCCTGCCACCAGAACTCAGTCTTATATGTTATGCTAAGCAGACAAAACCAAAACAGGCATGCCTCATCTCCCAATACCTCGACGTCCAGGCAGTACCAGATGCCAGGGAGGGGACTTGGTTCAACATATGGGAGGGAAGGAAGTAGTCATGAGCATGTACCTGCCTCTCTGTGCCTTTCGTTCATGAGCAGGTTGTAAGGAGGAGGAAGAGGAAGGGGAAGAGAGGTGAACATCAAGGGGTGAAGGCCTCAGGTAGGCAGCTGGCTCCTGCCAGTAGGAAAGGGACAAAGGAGAAGGCAGTGAGTCTTGCAGGGAGTGTGGGGGGTAAGGGTTACAGCTTATGATGGAATCTGGACAGGAGTAATAGGGATACTAGTCATTTGAGTTCACCATTGGCAAGCTGGCTGGGTGTCAGGGCAGATAGGCCTCCCTGGGCAGTGGCACATGAAAGAAGGTGGAATTCTTCTCTGAGGAGCAGGTGGAGCTTTGGGTGTTGGGAAAGCATAGACAGTATTGTTCCAGGGCCAAGGACAGGTCCGGGTACTCCTGGTTGTAGGTCAAGGCCACAGTATGATCCAGGTCTTCTACCACCAGCTTGAAGGTACCACATGCCAGCCACCCCTCATTATTGTGTATAACTCTCTGGTGCACTTATTGGCTTATCCATCAAATGACTCCTTCAGGAGCTTGAAAACCACCTCCACAGGCACTCCAGGATATGGGAGGCTTCCAGAGTGAAGATTTTGCACAGGATCACCCCAAAAGACCAGAAGTCACTCTGGTGCATGTAGATCTGGTCAAACATGGCCTTAGGGCAAGGCTGAAGTCTGAGATCTTCATCATGCTGTCCTTTGCCACCAGCACTTCCCTGGTGGCCAGGTCTTGGTGTATGCACTTCTTGGAGGCAAGGTACTCCATGCCTCAGGCTACCTGATAGGCACAGGATACCGTGTCCTTGGAGGAGAGTTGCTCTGCTGCATTGTGGCTGATATTGTAACAGTACTCCAGGTCAGGAGGCCTCTGGGCCTGCAGGTACTCCTGTATGTTGTCTTTGGAGGCATATTCCATGAGAGTGTAAAAAGGACCGTCCTGTGTGCAGGACCCAGAAGGTTGATGTCCTTGTGCTGTCCAATCATCTTCATCATCTCCATTTCTGAGATTAGGTTTGACAGGTCTTTCTCTGTTGCATCTGACTTCAACATCTTCACACACACTTTAGTCAAATGGTTGGATTTGTCTTTCCAGCCCTATGGCCTCCTCCAACACCACCTGCCCAAAGTAGGCCTGTCTTAGGGGTCTGCCTAAACTGCCTACAACCAGCCTGCCTCAAGGCAGTTATGAACTCTAGATTATCCTCAAAAACATTAAACCAGAAGCTAAAAATTCTCTTCACTAGGTCTCTGTCGCAGGTCTAATTTTCTTATCTTTCTTATATTTCATCATTTATCTTTTTCCTAATTCTTATTTTCAGTATAGTTTATTTTGCTTCCAGGTGTTTCCCCTGGTTTCTGTATGCTGTTTCATATGGAAAAATTTTCCTGTCATAAAATTATGTCTTGAGCTTTCATTACATCTCTCAGTCAAAATGGGTTCTTTTATGGTATGGATTCATTTGAGTTTTCTCAAAATGGGAAGAATTTTCAAAATGGTGTTTTCCTCAAGGTTCAGAGTATGTCTTAGCCTCATCTTTACTCTTTTTGAAATTCACTTTTCAAATTCTTGTCCCTTTTTATCTTTTTAAATTAAATTGTTTTATTTTTACTATTCTTTTATTGAGTATAGTTGATATTCAGTGTTACATTGGTTTCAGGTTTGAAATATCTCCATATATTATTCTATGATCACTACAAATATAGCCACCATCTGTCACCATATAACACTATTATAATATCATTGACTATATTCTCTACACTGTTCCATATCTCTTTTTAAAATCTGTGATTTTTATGTTTTCAGTTATTCCAATTTTAGACCATCATTTTACTTGGCTACTTTAATAAAATATGCCTGATTACACATGCTTTGCTGAAAACCATAGCATTTGATTTATAGTAGTCTTCTTATTCTTCTTCTTTTTTTAATTAACATATAATGTATTATTAGACCCAGGGGTACAGGTCTGTGAATCGCCAGGTTTACACATTTCACAGCACTCACCACAGCACATACCCTCCCCAATGTTCATAACCGCACCACCCTCTCCCTACCCTCCCCACCCCCCCAGCAACTCTCAGTTTGTTTTGTGAGATTAACAGTCTCTTATGGTTTGTCTCCCTCCCGATCCCATCTTGTTTCATTTATACTTTTCCTGTCCCCCATATTGCACCTCCATTTCCTCATATCAGGGAGATCATATGATAGTGTCTTTCTCTGGTTGACTTATTTTGCTAAGCATAATACCCTCTAGTTCCATCCATGTCATCGCAAATGGCAAGATTTCATTTCTTTTCATGGCTGCATAGTATTCCATCATATATATATACCATTCATTTGTTGATGGACATCTAGGTTCTTTCCATAGTTTGGCTATTGTGGATATTGCTGCTATAAACATTTGGTGCACGTGCCCCTTTGGATCATATAGTAGTCTTCTTTACCTCTATCAGAACCCCAGGAAGCTTTATTTATTTATTTACTCACATAAACAGATGATCCAACACGAAGTTTTTCATGTTCAAATGTATTATAACGTCTTACCGCTTAACACTATGCTTACTGCTCTCTTTCAATGTCTGACTAAATCCTCATAATCACTATGCCATTTAATCAGAAAGAACATTTGAACTCAGAGTTCTCTCCATATCAGGGAATGAAGACTCCACCCTTCTGTTTGTGCAGGTAAAATAAATGTTGATGTTGTCTGTCCTGCACATACTCCATCCTGTTCACCAGAATATTCACCATCAAAATATATACAAAATAAAAACCATACCTCACCACTTCTATTACCACCCAGCATGCTAAAAACACCATCATATGTTCCTGAATTATTGACTTGATTGATAACCACACTTCCACACAACTGCACTCCTTTCTTCCTGCAATTTATTTTGGTACAGCAACTTAACCTAAAAATCAAGTCTGATGATTTTATTCTGCTGTTGAAAGTCTTTTGGTATCTTCCCCTTTCATATTAAATAAAAACTGAAGGCGTTTCAATGTACTAGAAGGTCACGCATCAATACGTTCTTCCTCTCTCCACCACTATGAACTCCTCATTGGCCTCCTTGCTTTTCCTCAAAAGTAACAGAGCAGCTGTTCACACAAAGTCTATATACTTACTTGCTCTTCCTAGAGCAATCTTTTCCTTTAATATGTGTATAACACCCTTCTTCACTTCCTGGGTCTTTGTGCAAATAACATCTCATAAATGAGATATAACCACACAACACAAAATAAAATTAACTTTCCTCCCAGCATTCTCCAATGGCTTTTACCTTTCTTGTATTTCTTTGTAACACTTATCACCATCAACCATCAATCATTATTCTATTACTGGTTTATTTTCTTATTGGAGAGAGAGAGAGCGAGAATTGGGAGGGGGCACAGAGGAAGAAGAAAACACCCCATGCCTAGAAAGCCTGCTGGGGAGTTACATCCCAGGACCCTGAGATCATGACCCAAGCCAAAGGCAGTCACTCAATGGACTGAGCCACCGAGGTGCCCCTCTATTATTGGTTTATTTCACTATTATATTTCAAAAGAATGTAAGCTCTTTGTGGTCAGGTATTTTATATGTTTTATTAATTGAAGTATTCTCAGAAAGGTAGCTGGCACATTGTAAGGGCTCACTAAACTGTATTTTGTTGTTATCATTGGGCTCTTTTATGGGCTTTACCTCTTACGCTAGAAGTCTATCCTTCAGATTTAAGCAATAAGAATAGAGCCCTGCTGCCTGTTCAAATGAGTAAAAAGCCTGTATTAAGTGGATATTTTAAAAGCTAAATGAATGGCTTAATAGTTGTATATAGGGGGAAAGGGAACATATTTTCCACGGTTTAGAAGTGGAGTTCTTTTATAGAGTTCTTGTACAAGCCGACACTATTGAACGATAATGGGCAGTTGTACATTACAATTATACAAACACTTTGGTAATTTATATCCTTTTTTTGTAATTCATGACTGGATCATTTAATTCCTTAGGAGCATTATAGCATTTCAACATTTCCTGTTCAATTAACTTATTGGGGTTGCTACCTTTTTTATTCAAATGGAGAAATTGAAAGATTTAATCTGAATAAAGTGTTATTGATTGTGTTGTTTTCTAGGAATGAGTCGCACATGCTAGTTTAAAAGTTTTGTTAAATTCCCAAGTCTGTCACCAATAAAAGCCTTATGTAGTTTAGTAACTTGATCAAAACAGAAAAGTTATGTAACACTCAATTGTTATACTATCTTTGTTTCCATCTTGCATTGTAATAACACCCATATTAACTCTATTTAAGACAAGTCATCGCCAGATGGCTTTCTGGCATTGATTGCATGATATAAAATCTAATATAACTTTTTGGTTTTAGTAGCATATAAATCAATTTATAAAAATATATGTATTTGTATAAAGATAAAGTTTTAAATTATTTGGCAATAATAAACTAAACTTTTTTTTGTAAGTTTTTATTTTCTAAAATTTCATTGAGCTCTTTTGCAATAAGAAACAAGTTACAAAAAATTAAGGTTTATTTACCCCAATTCAAAATTATTAGGAATATAATCATAGAGGTTGAAGTATTTAAAATATTGAACCCAAAATATTTTATTAGGTAAATTCATGAATGCTGAGCATTCACTGTTTAAATATACTAATACTATTGATAGAATGATAGAAGCCTAAAATCATATATTTATTAAATATTTATATCCATATCTTTTCATGGCGTGGTAATTCATTTCTCTGGCATTAAATAATATTCCATTGTTTGCATGTACTACACTTTATTTGACCTTTCACCTATGGAAGGATATCTTGGTTGCTTCCAAGCTTTTGTCAGTTATCAATAAAACTGCTATAGACATCTTTGTGGGTATAGATTTCATCTTCTTTGGATAAATACCAAGAACTGCTACTGCTGAATCATCTGGCAAGAATATGTTTAGTTTTGTAAGAAACTGCCAAGTTGTTTTCCATTCTTTATTCTCAATAGACATGGAAGAACATTCCTGTTGCTCCACATCCTCACCAACATTTCGTGTTCTGTTGTCAGTGTTCTGGATTCTGGGTATGTACTGGTGTCTCTTTTTTGTTTTAATTTGCATTTTCCTGATGACATATGATGTGAAGCATCTTTTTATATGCTTATTTGCCATCTGTAATATTTTCTTTTGTGAGGTATCTCCTAATGTCTTTGGCTCATTTTTAATCAGGTTTCTCCCCCATTGTTGAGTTTTAAGGGGTCTTTGTGTATTTTTGATTAACAGTCCTTTGCCAGATGTGTATTTTGCAAATTTTTTCTCATAGTCTGTGCTTTGCCTTTTCATTCTCTTGGCATTGTTTCACAGAGTAGACATTTTTAAATTCTGTGCTTGTGCTTTTGAAGCTAACGTTATTTCCAAAACCAAGGTCATTTAAATTTTCTTCTATATTACCTTCTACATGTTTCATGTTTAGGTTTATAATCCAATCTGAGTTAATTTTGGTGAAGAGTGTATGATATCAGCCTGGATTTGTTTTATTTTATTATTTTATTTTATTTTTATTTTATATTTTTACATTTAGCTTCACACCATTACTCCAGAACCATTTGTTTAAAAGATTGTATTTGGCTCTCTTGTATTGCTTTTGCTTTTATATTAAATATAAAATATAATTGATAATATATATTCTGTTCCTTTAATCTAGTCTTTCTGTGGTATTACAATATCTTGCTTACAATTATCGTTATGGTATACTTTTTTTAAAAGATTTTATTTATTTATTTGACAGAGAGAGAGATCACAAATAGGCAGAGAGACAGACAGAGAGAGAGATGAGGAGAAGCAGGCTCTCTGCTGAGCAGAGATCCCTATGCGGATAGGGACTCGATCCCAGGCCCCTGGGATCATGACCTGAGCCGAAGGTAGAGGCTTAACCCACTGAGCCACCCAGGCGCCCTATCGTTATGGTAAACTTTGAAGTCAGTCCTCAGTCTTTGTTCTCCTTCAACACTATGTTGAATATTGTGAGTCTTTGCCTCTCCATATAAACTTTAAAATAAGTTTGTTAATATTAAGCAAAATGAGACCTCAAGGATCTGAGAGATGTCTAAGAAGTACTTGATACATCCCTTGGGTATGGTTTATTGAAGTGTCCACCTGTCTGAAAGCTGTGAATCTAGATAAGGGAGGAAAAATTAGTTATGATAAAACATATCAACAAACATGAATAAATTTTGTAAAACTTATTGTCATGGCTCATATACAATATGACCAACAGAGGGACTATCAAAAGCAAAGCATCAGTTATGTTTATTGTGAAATTTTTTATTCAAAATAAAGCAATGAGAGGGGAAGACACAATGAGAAAATTACCATTTTTTAAACGGTAAACTTCTTACCAACTGGAATAGGTTTTATATTCTAAGTAGTATATTGAAAAGTAAAACATTGGGGCGCCTGGGTGGCTCAGTGGTTTGGGCTGCTGCCTTTGGCTCAAGTCATGATCTCAGGGTCCTGGGATCGAGCCCTGAATTGGGCTCACTGCTCCGCAGGAAGCCTGCTTCCCTCTCTCTCTCTCTCTCTCTCTGCCTGCCTCTCTGTTTACTTGTGATCTCTGTCTGTCAAATAAATAAATAAATAAAATCTTTTAAAAAAAGAAAAGAAAAGTAAAACATTAAAAAATAAAATTTTAATTTAAAAAAATTATGTAATTTTTTAAAAAGGTTAAAAATAGCAGAACCATTTTTCTTATAACTGGAAAATACATTGTATATATATCTATCAAAAATAACTTGTCATGGGGGCACAGGGTGGCTCAGTGGGTTAAAGCCTCTTCCTTCGTCTCAGGTCATGATCCCAGGATCCTTGTATCAAGTCCCACATCAGGCTCTCAGCTCAACAGGGAGTCTGCTTCCTCCTCTCTCTCTGCCTGAGTCTGCATACTTGTGATCTCTGTCAAATAAATAAATAAAATCTTTTATAACAAAAATTTTAAAAAATAACTTTCATGTCTGGAATCAGGAGCATATGGAAAAAAATAATATCTGAGGACAATACTTCTGCCATGTTTTGTGCCTTGTTAATATTTTTAAACAGTCAGGCAACTTTTAACTTTATTGAAATACCTGCGAAGATACCAGAAGTGCCTTTTGGAGCCCTATGACTATAAAAATTAATTGCAAATATTCAAAATGTTTACTATGGTGTCACTATTTAGGGCCACCCCAAGCATGTTTCAGAAGTAAGCATAACTGTTACTCTTCTGTAAGGCAAAAGGGCATGTTTTCAGGAGTTCCATCTGCTGTACCAGGAGGTGAATCAAGTAATAATTTTTGTCTACAAAATAATTCACTTTTCAATCTAACATTCCTCATTCCACATTATAATAATAAAAACTAGGAGGAGACTAAAACAAACAAACAACTACAACTACAACAACCAGCTTTTCCTTCAGTGGAAAAGTAAATAGAACCTTATGAGTAGCCTGAAATTTATTTTTAAATATTTTTAAGATAAGCGTTTTTGTTAGAAAACCATATATTTTATATCACTAAGAAATAACAGGCAAAGTTTTAGTAACTTCTAAAAAGTCTAGTTACTTCTATTTATCTATTAACTCATCTCTTTATGAAGTAGAACATGATCACAACTATTGTATCTACCCAAGTTTGTATGCTTTGGTTATTTTATGTTTGCTATTTCCTTTCTTAATTTTTACAGTATTTGATACATAATAGTATCTTTAAGTCCATCTATGGTTTCACAGAATTTGTTTGAACTTCATAAAAATGTACCATACTTTTGCACTGTCCTTGTTTTACTTCTCTATTAAGTTATCAAGATTTATTCACTTTAGAGTGTGTAGCAATCATTTATTTTTATTCCTCCATAATGCTATGTTTACAAATTTGTACTTATCTGTACTTTTAAAAATATCTTAATTATATACCATTTCTCATCTCACGTAACACTCATGTTACTTCTACACTTATCAGATATTATGTAACTGAAAACCACAACTCAGCAACAATATAGCACCATTTTTCAAAATTAAATGGCTTACCAGAATTCTTTAATTATACCCTTTATTTGTATTAGATGACCCTTTATTCTGGTATTTGGCATTGTTCATATGGAGGAAAGCTTATAAGTTGATATTCCATAAATAGAAGGATTTATTATGATTGATTAATTATTTTCATTTAGAATGCATAGAATATGGTTGATTTAATATTTCTTTCTTACTCTCTGCCTGGAACATAGTGCTATCTATGTAATAGCCACTAAAATATTAAGTAAATTACCTAGACCTTAAACTTCATATGAATAGGAATAACATACAGAACTCTTCTCAGATTGGGAGACCTGGGTGGCTCAGTCAGTTAAACGCCTGAGCCTTTAGCTCAGGTCATGATCTTAGGGTCCTGGGACTCAGTTCTGCAACAGATTCCCTGCTTAGCCGGGAGTTTGCTTCTCCCTCACCCTGCTGCTCCCCCTGCTTGTGCTCTCTCTCACTCTCTCTCTTACAAATAAATAAAATTTAAAAAATGAATTCTTCTCAGATAGCTAATATAGAATATCGTCTTTGTATTCATCAAAGGGAAAGTGCCATATAATAATGAAATTCAGACTACTTCAAATTCATTTTTTAACCAGTAAGAAAGTACTGGAAACAAGCCAAAAATGTCTTTAATGAATCAAAAGAAATAGATTGATTTTCAATATCTTAATGTTTCTAAAATAAATTGCAAGATTTTTATACTAGATATCAGTGTAAATATTCATTATACAAGGATATTCTAAAAATAAACCTGAGAAAACTACTTGACATATATGATGACAAAAACGAGTTTGACAAAAGTCAGTTTGGGTAAAACTTACAACACCTACCACCTGAAACTCTTGTTCTATAATTTAATTATTTTAATTTACAAAAATACAAAAATAACATATCAGAGTAAGTCTATTGATAGCTTTGAAGGTATGCTCTGGTTGTGCACTGTTTACTATTGAAAGGGGAATCAAATATGTGATGCTTATGGTGTGACTATATTAAAATTCAACAAGTTCAGAAGCATACGAGGAATAGAATAAAGACAAAAGATGACCCTTACTTATCCTAAAGATAGACAATGGTATATATGTGCTAGTTGGGGAGAGAATCCAGTCAGTAGATGGAGGATGTGGTAGTGGAAAAAAAAAAGACACAACGTTTTGGTTGAACGTTTAGCACTATATTTAACAAAGTGAAATTGTGTGTTAATAGCCTTGAGTAAAATCCAAAAAATATTTTCAATTCATTGAAGATTATTTAGGAAAAACTTGAAAAATACAACTTGATAAGGATTCCAATAAAAGATTCATAAGCAATACAAGTTTCAGAATTTTTAGTATATTTTCCCTAAAAAGCCATTTGATTTAAATTAAAAAGAATTCTATTTACCTGCCACTTAAATAAGAGGAAATTATTTGGTTTTGTAATAAGTCAATAAAATAAATTAACATATCTTCAGAAAACAGATATGCACACTAAGTTAAAAATAATAGTGCTTAAGCTGTTCAGCAAACATTTGCAAAACTCCTTGCCATCAGCTAGCTCTGGAGTTCTGCTGGGTGAGTAAGGCCATGTATGTTACTGCTCAGAGTACTGACGCAAAGCAATTGTCCCCTTCACCTCCATTTTTTGCCGTTGATATGTCATGCTATGTTGTTTAGAGATACATAGATGGCCCTACATGAAGGCCTTTTTTTGTGTGTGTATATGGGTGACTGTGATTTAACTTTCAAATCAGATGGCTCCTGATTTACAATGATTCAACTTATGATATATTTGGCAATGATGTGAAAGTGAAAGTGATTCAGTAGAAACTGTACTTTGAATTTTGTATTTGGGTCTTTATAAAAAGGGCCAGTGACATGTGGTATGGTGCCGTCTTGTGATGCTGGCAGGGGCAGTGAGCCACAGCTCCCAGTCAGCTAGAAGATTACAGGGGTGAACACCTGATATTCTTACAACCATTCTATATATAACCATTCTTCTTTTTTTTAGTGTAATATTTAATAAATTGCAGGTGATATTTGATACTTGTTATAAAATAGGCTTTGCTTAAGATGATTTTGCCCAAATGCAGGTAAATTTAAGTGTTCTGAGTATGTTTAAATAAGCTTAAGGTAAGCTATGATATTTGATAGTTTAGGGGTATTAAATGCATTTTCAATTTTGTATGTGTTTCTCTGTACATAGCCCCCTTGTAAGCTGAGGAACATCTCTATATGTATATGTAGCCTTGGTATGGCTTACATATTATTGGCATGAAACATCTAGAACAGTACATATGCCATATAATTATCTACAACATCAAACAAGTTTCTTCAAAACTTGTGCCAATGGGGTTATGTCTTTAAGGATTCTTATTTCAGAAGGGTTCTCTCAAACATAAGATTTTTCAGAAGTTAAGTGAAAATCTGACCAAACTAAACATTTTTCCATTTTCCCTAGTGAGGAAAGATAGCTAAAATCTATCTGCCCTTTTCAACACTGTACTCAACGACTGTAATTCTAATTTAAGAACAGATTATTTATATCAAAACCACATGTTGGTCTAATCTTGCACAATATTCATAAATCTCACTCACAGCCTTGGACACTTTTATTTGTTGAGTCTATATGGTACTACAGACATTCATCTTTTTTGACCTCATAGCTTCATGTATGTCTATACTTTTGAAAATACATGCATCATAGTTCCATTGTAAAATGTCTGGGTTATAAAATGTGCTATGCTATCAAAATGGTAATAAGAACATACAAATGACCTGATGTAATGAACTGGACCAGATTGCCTGATATCACATTTCATACCAGAAAGATTCAGTGGTTAGTTTTAAAATGGCCAGCTATACTTCGACTGAATTATAACTCATTTAACTTCTTTCTTTGTGTACAGTATTATACATTAGTCAGTATTAGAGTAAATAAGTACTTTGGACAGATGTAAATATGCTGTAATAAAAAATGTTTTTCTTCTTTCTTTTAGTCCTTTTTACTTGTAAGACTAGCCACAAATACCATGCCTCCTCCAAAATAATTTGCAATCCAAATTTATCTCTAAATGAATTTATTGAACAGAAAAAACAAATATATATACACTTACAGTAGACATGTTCAAAAACAGTTACACAATAGCAGGGCCCTAAATGTAAGCAGTATAGTTGTTTTGTTTTGTTTTTTTTTTTTTTTAAAAAAAAAGAGGTTATGTGAAATATTGGAATTTTATTTCCAGGCCTAGTATTTCAAGACAGTTAACTACACTTACGGTGTCAACAGCCTCTTGTTGGCAGTATGATTTTATTGGCTCCATGGAATAACAGCAAGAATTTACTATTGCTTCTTTCTTTTATGACACACACAGAAAAAAAAATTGACACACTTGCTCAAGACCAACCAGAATCATGTTAACCTATCAAAATTGATGGGAGGCCTTCACTGCCAAAGTCACTGCTGGGTTTTCACAATTCATTGCAGACAATCTGCTACTCCCATTATGATAAAGGAGAGAAGAGTCATAATCAGGGAAGAAAGCTAGATTAATACTTGTAATTATCATTGAATTATTTAGCCTGCTATAGGATTATTATTATTAGTGTCATTTGATAATTTTCTCTCATTTTATTAAACACAACTGTGAGTAATTACCCTACCTAATATTTCTCTGTATTGGTTGACTACCTAGCAAACATTCATGAAAATATCCATTAGCCACACATATAAAATGCTGCATTATGATGCTGTTGAATCAGAACATACCACTACCTGATCCTGTAGCTCTTTGAGGATTTGCAAATCAATTAATTCTATGTTTATTGGATTCTTCCCCTACAATTAGAAAATTTATAATAGAGTCAATGAACATTATTAGTTTTACCATTTTAAACCAGCAATCACACTTTGATTTTTACAACAAAAGCAGAAATATAAACACACACATTTGGATCAGTTTTCTGTTAGTCTGTCTGGACTTCAGAATCCTATTCCTCAAGATAATGCACACCAAAGTTCTGGATTAAACAAGAAATTAGATGGCAACCACTTGGTTTAATACTCTCCAAAGGACTATGCAACTTATTTCTTACATTATGACATTGTTTTACAAAGATCCACACTTTTATAATGTTAGTATTTTTAATAATCAATAAAGTCAATTAATCATGATTAAAATTCAAACATAAAAATTTCTACTTTTTGCTTTTGCCCCCTCCATTTAGAACTTATTTATAGCCTGATAATTCAAAGGTCCCTATGTTTATGAAAATCTGGACAGAAATAGCTCTAAGATCCCATTCAGAACTTGATATTAATCTAAGTCTTTTGGCTCCATTTATCCTGAGAGCAAAGAGTAGGACAAAGGATTTGAGTACTGTTAGTTTATCTGGGAGATTATCCAAGGTAGAAAAGAATGGGAAAGTGAGACAGTGAAGAAGCAACTTTGTCAAAGAGGTACATTGTTGATATAATTGTTGTGGATAGAAAATGAAGGCTTGCTTTTACTGAAAGGTCCTGAGAAACTCCTTTAACTTGTCCTCATGAAGACCAGAAAACTGACAATTTTATCTATGGTTCTTATTTCCACTTCACTGAGAGCTGTCCTCAGAGGACAATACCTCTCCTCCTACACTTTTGGGTTGTGTTGGAGACATTCTAAAATGAGAGAGAGAACATGAGATGCTATCAGTGTTAAGTAACTGCAATTTCCCATGGAACTATCCACCACAGGTTTAGCTATAATCAGGTGTTGGGCCTTGATATCAGAGGGATTTGAGGCAGTATCATTTTAGGTTAATCATTATATCTGAAATTTCCAAAAACTTCAACTGATGAAACTTTGATTATAAATCTATAAATATAACAATAAATCTACAGTATTCCAATTATTTTCCTAGAAATACACAGACAAAGCATCAATTGATTAATATTTAAATGTTACAAAATACTCAACTGAAAGAATTTGGTCATATAACAACGTGTAAGAAGTAGAACTTAGGTTTAGGTTAGAACTCAGGATGCATTTGAGACTCAGTTAAGAAATTGAATGGAGGGATGCCTGGGTGGCTCAGTGGGTTAAGCCACTGTCTTTGGCTCAGGTCATGATCCCAGGGTCCTGGGACGGAGCCCCAAATTGGGCTCTCTGCTCAGCAGGGAGCCTGCTTCCTCCTCTCTCTCTGCCTGCCTCTCTGCCTGCTTGTCAACTCTCTCTGTCAAATAAATAAATAAAATCTTAAAAAAAAGTAATTGAATGGATGTCTGACTATCTTATAGGTTTGCTAAAAATCAGTGACTTTGTGTTCACGTGTGGCTATGCAGGTATTTTTAACTTTCTCTAAGAAGTTATTAGATTTGATTATATAATGGCAGTAAAGGATGGGGAAAAGCAAAGTACAAACCCCATAAAGACAAAGACACTGAGTATGAGAAAAGAGTAATAGATAAGAAGAATCAATGCATTTGAGGAAAATGGGAATTGAAATACACAATGATTGTTGATTTTTTAGATGGAGAAAACAAAACTAGCTTGCAAGAAGGAAATAACAGAAGACATGTTGTGATGTGAGACAGAATCCTGGAAAAGGCAGTAATGTGGAATAAAGGAGTAGGGAGAGCATATCAGGTAATTTGGATAGGAAGGAGTTAGGAGGTAATTGCTTGATAAATTTTATATGGCCCACTTAAATGCACAGATTTCTCTTCTTTAATTTATGTGGAGAACAGGGTGTCCTTTCTCTTCCCTTTCAGAGCACCAGAGGTGTACTCTTTCAGACTGAAAACCTGAAAAGCTCAGGACTCAGTTGCTTAAGCACAGCTGAGAGGACATATTTCAATTAAGATTTACATTTTGCTGTATGTAGTAGACTGTCAAAAGTGGTTTAACCATATTTTTACATTTAATAAGAAGACTACAGAGAGTGTTTTCTGGTGTTGGTTCAGAGTGTCCATCCCTCTCAACAGATTTTTCTCTCAAAGTCCGGGGCAAGAAATCAACTGTTACATATGTATTCACTAAAAAAGCAGCTGGAAGATGCTGAGCACTGTGGCCCATGAGATCAAGGCACCAGCACACACTTGTGAGTGGTGAGCTCCCAAGGCTGGAGGAAAATTCTAGAATAAAGTGTTTCCTTACCTCTCTGCACTACCCTCTTGTATCCACAGCATTGGAAATGCTTTTAGCAACACAACACACTGAATCACCACAAATTATGTGATTCTCTTGGTGGAAAACCAAACACTGTGTAAAAACTGTGGTTTTCTAGTTCATGCTTCTGGATTGAAAATAATTCAGAATAAGCTGATAGGAGTAGCCAAGAGAGATTTAATCTTCTGTTTGGAAAAGACCTTCTATATAAGTGAGTAGAGGAACCTTTAAGAATTATTCATGTTTAGGGGCACCTGGGTGGCTCAGCGGGTTAAGCCTCTGCCTTTAGCTCAGGACATGATCTCAGGGTCCTGGGATCGAGTCCTGCATTGGGCTCTCTGCTTGGCAGGGAGCCTGCTTCCTCCTCTCTCTGGCTTCCTCTCTGCCTACTTCTGATCTGTCTCTGTCAAAGGAATAAATAAAATCTTTAAAAAAAAAGAATTATTCATGTTTAGGGGCACCTGGGTGTGGGTTACGCCTCTGCCTTTAGCTCAGGTCATGATCTCAGGGTCCTGGGATCAAGCCCCACATCAGGTTCTCTGCTCAGCGGGGAACCTTTTTCCCCCTCCCACTTTCTGACTGTCTCTGCCTACTTGTGATCTCTGTCAAATAAATAAATAAAGTTTTTTTAAAGAATAATTATTCATGTTTACATATATGCACCAGAATGCTATGTCCCTTGTCAAATAGGCTTCAAATCAACAAAAATGATAATATTTTACTTAATAAGTTTTTTAATTCCTCTGTTAACATTTTGGAATACATCATTTTAATGCACATCTGCAAATTTGTAATCACTTCATGTGAGACAAGGAATGCTTAAAAAGGCAACCAGGGGCACCGGGGTGGCTTAGTGGGTTAAGCCTCTGCCTTTGGCTCAGGTCATAATTTAAGGGTCCTGGGATCGAGCCTTGCATCAGTCTCTCTGCTCAGCCGGGAGCCTGCATCTCTCTCTCTCTTTCTGCCTGCCTCTCTGCCTGCTTGTGATCTCTCTCTGTGTCATATAAATAAATACAATCTTTAAAAAAAAAAAGGCAACCAAAAAACATTTACAGTTTTGGACAGGAGTTTCCCTTACGTTTGGATAAGGATGCAAATTCAACTTCATAATAAATTACACTGCATCATAAAGATTAAATGCACTTGGGATAGCGTTCTCTCCTCCCTCCATCCTATCATACACACAGCTGCCCGACTAATCTTCCAAAAACACACATTTTCATGTGCTGCTTTTCAAAACTAGCTTCCTGTTGCCTGAAAAAATAGTCTCAAATGCTTTTGTTTGGCATTCAGGGCTCTCTAGGATGGGCACTCTGGCCAACACATCACTGCTCCTTTGTTCCACCACACACAAGTGGATCTCGGGCTAGTTATTCAGAGACCCACCTCCTCACCGACCCAGCAAATGTCTCGTGCATCTGCTAAACTCGCGGCTCACTCAGTGATGTTCTCAAAGGCCATTAGTGGGTGACATGCCACTGCTAGAGTCAGGAGCCAGTGTGAAGTTGCCGCTGCCTAAGTGCATGGACTGAAAGCGGGAACGTTGATTCTCCAGGAGAAAACTGGGGCATTGTTATGAGAAGGCAGACGGCAAAACCACCCAGGTCCCCTATGACTGCTTTAACACACTCTGGACAAAATTTAAGGAGACAAGTGAACGTATTAACTCCCACTTAGGCTGTAGAAGGCAAATGCAACGGAGGGAAGGCGTTATCTTCTTCTGGAACAAACCACTTAGCTCCAGCTACTTTTATAAATAGATCAGACCCTGTCCAGGAACCCACTTAGCTGGGTTCATTTGTATACAATGTCCAAACCCTCAGGAATATTAACATTTTATCTCAGATGCATGCATTAATTTAAATAAAACTTAACAAAAATGTGTGAAATGACAAAAAACACCATATTCTGTGATGAATCAAATGAAATACATTTTCAGTTGCTGTTTTCCCCATTTAAAGATAAAATTTCTGATAACTGTCATTATTTGTGAAAAGACACAAGACCAACAGTTTGTGTGTATGTGTGTTTTGGTTTTTTGTTTTTTTGGTTTTTTTCTTCCCCTTAAGGCTATAGCCATATTGTCACTAATAAAGATCTCAAATTTGCCTGGAAGCTTTCATGGCAAATTGTCAGTCTGAGGGTAGTCACCATGCAGCCAAATGGCTTTAAACATCATCAGTGCCTTTCTTCCACACACATTCTCTTCCTGTTTTAAACATTAGTTACCCTGGTTCTACACTGACACAGTATTTGCATCTCTCTCCTGTCCATAACTCCTAAAATTTGGGGACCCCTCACTTTGGTTTCCCCAGAGCATGACATTTTATTCGGAGCTTGGGGGGCAATGGGAAGTTCAAGAAGTATGTTAATACTATCACTCAATGTATTTATCCATGCTATGCACCAACAGTGTAGTAAATATCGTTCATTTCTTGTAACAAAGGCAGTAGGAACTTCTCCCAAGGGACGGAATTCCAAGGACAGAATGAAGGCAGGAAGGGAGCTGGTCTATTTGGACCTACTTTGTGGGAGACACTGGTTTAGGTATTTTTATGTATACATTATACCACTGAACTGTCACAATCCTGCAAATTCTTACATGCTTGGGTTTCTATGTAGCAAGTTTAGCAAGCCACCCAAATTCACAGTGACAGGCCCGTGAGTCAAATCCAGCATGCTTGACTCCATGATTGTCAAGTCCACTAGCCCCATATATCATGAATCTGAGATTCATGAGTGTGTAGGTGCTATCAGGAACTGTCAAAAATGCCCATTTCAGGGACACATGGATGGCTCAGTTGGTTAATCGTCTACCTCCAGCTCAGGTCATAATCCCAGCATCCTGGGATCGAGTCCCCCATCAGGCTTCTTGCTTACCAGGAGCCTGCTTCCCACTCTGCCTGCCTCTCCCTCTGTTTGTGCTTTCTCTATGACAAATGAATAAATTAAATCTTTTGTGTAAAATCTTGTTAAAAAGGGCCCATTTTAAAGAATGTTTTTAAAACATTGTTTGGACAGCAATAGAAGCGAAAGCAGAATGACATAATGTAACGACAGATAGTTTATGTGGGAGCCCTTTGGGTACTCTGGTGGATGAATGTTTTTAAATTAGTTTTTCATGGACATGGGGAGTTAGAGAGGAGAAGGGAGGTGGGAGAAATTGGAAGGGGAGCTGAACCATGAGAGACTATGGACTCTGAAAAACAATCTGAGGGTTTTGAAGGGGCGGGGGATTGGGAGGTTGGGGTACCAGGTGGGGGGTATTATAGAGGGCACTGCTTGCATGGAGCACTGGGTGTGGTGCAAAAAGAATGAATACGGTTATGCTGAAAATAAATAAAAAATAAATTTAAAAAATTAGTATTTTGTAAACTGCCGAAAAAGAAAAGCACTCCCATTTATAGCGTACACTTTATGGTTCACAAAGCACGTGCCAACAATAAAAATAATGATGGGTTACCGTTACAATTCATAGAAAAGGAGGTACAGGGAAATTGAATGAAAGGGAATAACAAAGTAGGTTCATAAGTCCATCTTCGTTGTAAAAAAAATTAACCTGAGAGTGCGTTTCTGCCACCTCTCTCCTGTTTGATCTGATAAAGAATGACCACGATACATGAATTATAGTTCGGGGTTTTGAAAAGCATAATAGCTTTATACCAACACTTGAGCTTTTATTTATTTATTTATTTATTTATTTATTTATTGCTAACAAGATAGCTCGATTTGATATGCGGTTCCTGACAACCAACCTCAGAAGTAATTCCATCTTCATGAGAAGTCAGAAAGAACCACAAACCAAACCTCAAAATAGATTCAAAGAGAGAAAATACTCTTAAAAAAATTTCCCTTCCTGGGGCACCCGAGTGGCTCAGTGAGTTAAAGCCTCTGCATTCAGCTCAGGTCATGAACCTAGGGTCCTGGGATTGAGCCCAATGTCTGTCTCTCTTGTCAGCGGGGAGCCTGCGTCCACTTCTCTCTGCCTGCTCTCTGCCTATTGGTGATCTATGTCTGTCAAATAAATAAATAAAATCTTTAAAAAAAAATTTCCCTTCCTATCAGAAGCAGACCAAACCACTAACAAATTCCCCAGAAAGCTTCATCTAAAAGGTTGTACTTTCCTCAGTCACCCAGCAGGACCTTCTTCTCTGGGCCTGGTATTTCTTCAATGGCCTATTCCAGAGAATAAGACACTAAACTACTGAGCGCCATGGGCCTCAGAACCACGAAAGAGATGATGAGGGGCACAAAGCACGCCTCTGGTCACCAAGGGGGTACGTAAAAACGTTTGCTGCTTTTCTGCATTTTTCAAAGCTGAGTTTTTAGCTGGAGGCCGTTCCTTTACGATAAATTGCTGATACCATATAGTAAAAGCCATTATATGATCTTTTACAAACCATTTCCTATCTTTGCATTCTCATGTGCCAAGACAGACACAGATTATTTAAAACCCTGAAGAGAGTGCTATTGCATTTAAATTGCCTGTGAAAGACCCCCTCCCCCAGAAAGCCCCCTCCCCTAGAAGATAGATAGGATGACTAACCGCTTGTTTGCTTTTCTGTGAACCGCTGGCTTTTAGGCGTAGATTAGGTTATTAATTGCTTATTAATTGCTCTTTTGCCCTTCTGTAACTGCTTGGCTTATAGAACTAATAGAGACGCCATGATGGCATTCCTACCTTCCCCCTTCTTGTTCCCCCTTCCCGCCCTCTCTCCTCCCGCGCGCGGGCCCTCAGAACCAATGAGCCTGTTCCCCCTTCCCGCCTCTCTCTCGCGCGCGTGTGGGTCCTCAGAGCCAATCAGCAAAACCCAAGTATGCCTTTTTCAAAAGTTCAAACTGTCCACCAATCAGTTGCGCCCCACCCAAAACTTGTTTGTACCTTCCTATAAAAGACCCCGCTTCACTCCGGTCGGTGTGCTCGGTTAGCCGGAGCTACCGACCACCCGCCGGGTACCTGCGTGACAATAAACCTCTTGCTGTTTTGCATCCAGTGGCAGTGTTGGATTCTTGGGTAAGGGGATCCGCGGGTCTTTCACCTGTAACCTTCGTGCAATAGATTTATGATTGATGATAGATTTAGTTAAAATATAACTGTTTTAAATATTTATTCTCAGTCAGTAAAAAAGATTTCAAACTATGCTCATTTAAGTAAGTTGGTGCATAATCCCTTTTCTATTAAACCATAGTGCAAGGACCAATGCCGCGCTTCCGCGAGAACCCCAAGCTCTTTTTCTAGAATGGCCATATTCGTATGTATCAGGTGTCCTCTTTTCACTCCGTTTGTGGAGCACCTACCATGGAGGTCATGTAATAACCAATGACCAAAAAACAAACAAAAAACCCAAACATCCAGGTCGAAGTTATTCGCGCCTGCCATCATGCAAAGGCAGACCCTGCCTGGAGACCAGGGGACTGCTCAAATAGGAGGCAGGCATCTCAGCCCAGGCCTGTGCTGGGGAAGTTGGTTTCGGGCTTCTGGCGCAATCAGAAGCCAGCGAAGTGACCTGAGAGTGCAGCCAGGTTTAGGGCTGATGATCTTTTTCCAGCCAGGCTGCACCCGGACACCCGCTCAGGGAGCCAGGCTAGGAGGCCGCTTAGCGCCGGCGTTGGCCACGCTCGCAGGCCCTGGGGCTTCACCCAGTGCCCAGGCCCCGGCCTCCGCCTCAGGAAGGAGGGGGGCGGGGGCGGGGGCAGCCCGGAGAAGGGGCTTTGCTAATTGCCGAAGCGGGAAGTGAGCACTCAGAGGACATGGCGGAGAGTCTGGGAGGAGGTGGAGGGGCTGGCGGAGGAGGGGCGTGCAGTGCCCCGGTGCTGTGCTGCGGCCCAGTCCGGACTGGAGGACCCACAGGACTCGCCGCCCATGCGCTCCTCTGCTCCAGCCCAACCCTGGAGTCCGCGCTGCCCCTCCCAGCCCCAAGGCTTCTCCAGACTACCCTCTGCGGACAGGTAAATTGAATCCGCGCTGCGCCCTCACCTGGAGCAGAAAGCGCAGGCCGGGAGCTCGCGGTGGTGTGGAGACCCAGCCTCCCGCGACCCCCGGGGCACCGGGACCACCCCGGATGCCACGCCGCACCGGGTCCGCACGGGGTCGGGCCAGGGATGGCGCCGGGGGAGGTTCCCCCTGCCAGTGGGCGCGCTAGCCCCCATTGTTAGGCACCCCCATGCCTGCATGCCAAGGTCCCCCTTCCCTCGTCTCCCGCCATGGCCCCACCGCTTTTGTTCTGGACTTGGGATCCTAGGTGGAAACTAGTCCCTCAGACCTCCCTGGAAGCAAGGAGCACAGGGAGGGATTCTCGGTTTTTCCACCCTGGCTCTTCCTCTCTCCTCATTCACATGCCTTCTTGTGTCCTTTCCTCTCCTCTTTGTCACTTTTATTAAATGGTTTTGTTCTGCATGTTGACCCGCAGAGCGATTTCATGAATGAATATATAGGAAACCAAGTCGGAGCCCACCTGTGAGAGCCCACCTGTGGAGGCCTTTCATTAGAATGGTCTCTGGTTCTAGCCTCAGTTCAGAATACTGCGTGTACCTGAGGACCGAGTCCAGATGTTTCTTTCCTCTCTGACTTGAATTTGAAATCCTCCTCAGACTTCAGCTTCCAGGATTGCTCCCGTCCTTGCTCTCCCACTGTCTCGGTGGGGATCCGCCATGAGTGTTGAACACAGGAATGAATGAATGATATATACCCCCAGGTCGCTGGGGATTTTTCTTGTTTTGCTGAGGTTGGAAAGGCTTGGGAGAGACCCCCTGTATGCAGATACAGAGCTGCATGCAATTGCTTAGATAAACGTGTTCCCCACTTAATTGCTTGGGCATTGAACATTTCGCCCTTAACCTGTGGCTTGAGCAGTTAGGAGGAGACAATCTGGAGGTGAATCAGAAGATGGCTGAATCCACATGGTGGTGGGCTGGGTTTGGGAGATTTTCCTGGAGATTCTAAAGAAAGATCTAAATTCTTCCAATGGGGAGTGGTAAACATCTTATCAATGGGAGATGGAAAATAAATTGTCTGGTTAACCTTTCCCTCCCCTTCAAAACCCATTATTTGAAAAAACAAAAAAGGAAGTGAAGGGAGAAATCCTCCCACTCCCATCCCCACTCACCTCCATAGCCACCTCCTCTTCCAAGAACTAACAGACAAGGTGCCAAGAAGTGTTAGGTACCAGCAGTGGTCTCAGAGCTCATTCAAGGATCATGGTGAAAGTCATTCAAAGAGATTGTGGGGGCACAGGGATCCAATTAAGGGGGACAAGTTTAAGGTTTGCCTGGTCCCCCCTAAAAATTAATGGCACTAGAGAAGATGAGCTTTGGGAAGTATAGCTTAATGGATACAACGTGTAAAAAGCTTCAGTGAGTCATGGTGGGAAGAGGCTATGAGGGCAGCAAAGACAGTCTTAGATGATGTTATTAATAGCACTACAGGCTCTAGATTTCCTGTGGCGGTGTTCTTGGCAAGACCAGCCCGGCCAAAGTGGATCCTCACAACCTGGAACAGAGGGTCTTGGAGATCCCAGCAAGTGTGGTATGATGAGAGCGTAAAATTATAGGAGGTGTCCTTTGGAAGGACTGTCTTCTTGACTTTAAAAGGGAGAACCCAAATCTGTAGGTGAAATCTTCTTGGCTACAAAGAAGGCCGAGGCCTTCTAAGGTCAAGGTCTCCTCGTCATTTTAAAAGATGTCAAAGAACATATTCAGACATTTCAAAGATATCCTCATGTCCATCCGTTCCCACTCTGGAATTCTATCAATAAGGTGAGAGTTCCTCTAGTTGGAAAAAAGATCTAAAAAGACTTCCCTTTCTCATGTAATTTCTGTAACCTCCAGGACACACCCACCTACCCCTTCCAGCGCTGTAATGAAGCTACAGCTGGTGCCAATTTGTGGAACTCCTTAAAGGCTATTTTCCCTTATATACCCCCGGACCAAGTTCCCATGCTCCCTCACCTGATTTCCTGCACTCACCTCCCACCTGGTGTGTTCACACCTGCACGTGCCTTTTACCAACCCCTTTGCCAAAAGGCAGCCAGAGTGACCTTTCAAAGACCTATCAGTTCCTGGCCTTTGTCTCCATAGAAATCTGCACTGATCTTCTAACAAATTCTCAGTCCTCCAAAGGCATCCATAATCCTCCCATCCATCTCTTCCTACCCTTCCAACTGACTGATGCCTGTTCTGCCCTGTCTTTCTGCCCTTCAACCACGCTGCCTCCCTCTTCCTGTGGAGACCCCACATGGTGCCTGCCTCCAAGCACAGGTGATTCCCATTGATGGGAAGACCCTCTTCCTCTCCCCCGTCTCCCCACTCCAGTTACTCCCACTTATTCGTGAGCTCACAAGCCCCATGGTACACACTCTCCATGCAGCCTGCTCTCTCTTTTTCTAGCACTGGCCTCCGTTTCTAGCTGTGGTTGTGTCACGGATGTCCCTCCCCAGCCTGCCTCCAAGCTCTCCGTCCGTTTAGCTCCAACACCTGACACAGTGCCTGGCACGTAGTAAGCCCTGGCTAGCTTCTAAGAGCCTCACTGAGGGACTGAAAGCATTTTAAAAATGTCACCACGTAGGCTCCAAACTGTAGGCAGAAAAAGCTTTGCCTGGATTGACATTTTAGAGACGTATTCGTCAAGTTAGATGTGTTCACTGACTTTACCTTGTAAAATTAAAAAAAAAAAAAGGACCTCTGTATCACTTCACATCTAACGAAGGCACATGTATACTATTAGACCACGTTATGAGCTTAATGGAAGGAGACAAGATTTTTTCGCTAAGAAAATGTATAAGACTGTTGAGGTCACGTGGGAGGAAATAGTCCATTTGTTGGAGCATTGCTATCTTACTCTATCACAGCCACTAATAAAAATCTGACACGGGGTGAGTCAGAATTGTCTGTCGGAGATGAGTTAGATCTGGCTCATGTTCGTACAGACATGAAAGCCAGGAATGAAGAAGCAGGCTTTGAAAGCCTGGGTTGAGGAGGCGGTGTGGTTCACTGCGATGAGCTAAGTGCCCAGGGCCACCTGAAGACATGCGGGCCTGTGTCCTTTGTTCTGGGGTCCGTCTTGCACCATGTGGTGAGGCTAGCAGCTGGGAGCAGCTCAGGACAGGACCAGGTGGCATCTTAACTCTCCCACCCTCCTGTGGGCTCCAGTGGGCTCCAGTGGGCTCCAGTGGGTCCCAGGGGACAGCCTGCCTTCCTTGCAAAGCCCAGTAGCACTGGGAGCAGAAACTGGGACCAAAGAGTGAGCACCCTGTTTGACAAGCTGGACCAGCCACCTCTTCTTCAGATGCAGGGGGAGCCCGGGCGTGCTGACTCCTCCCTTCTTCCTTTCCCCTTTCCTCCCTCCCTCCCTCTTCCCTTCCCCTCTCTCCTTCCCTGGTGGTGCCCTTTCATGATGCCCACTTCATCCCATTTCCTTTCTTACATGCTGTGTTCTAGAGTTTCTTCTCTCCTCCCAATTACTTCCCTTCGTCTGAATCTCCTCTTTGGTCCCTTTGTCCCCGCTCTCTGCTCCTCCCCTTCCCTGGCCCCTGTTCAGCTCCATCCAGACTGCAGACAGAGCTGCACTAACACGCTCACTTGCCAGCTCAGCCACCCTCCAGAGAAGTCACTCTTCGGTGGCCACCTTCCTGACCCCCTGGTCCTTTCTCCACTTATTCAGCTATTGCTCTGAAGTCTGAGGAGGACAGAGTGGGGCTGCCGCAGAATCAGGCCAGAGGAGAAAATAAACCATGTGTCCACACTGTCCCCCAGTACTGCTGCTCTGAGAGCTTTCGGAGTCCTCAACAGGGTTAGGATTTAGGGGCTTCTTCAGAACTGGGAGTGAAAACAGCCATAGGTCAAAAGAAAAGCTATGGCCCCCACACAAAAATAATAATCACAAATGAAAACTAAGTTAGCTCTGAAGTCCCAAAGCCAAAAAATTGCTTTGAATCTGTCACTAGAAAGCACCCAAGGCCTCACTCTCTGGGTTCTGGGTGCCCTGGGAATGGCAGGAGGCTCTGACCCCCTTCCCTCTTCATCCACTCCCAAAGAACGTCCTCTGAGGTGGTCTTCAAACTTCCTCTGAGAAACTGTCTCTGGGAACTGTAGGCCCTCGGCTGCTGGGATGAATGAGGGTGATATCAGGACCTGATGGGCAGCTTTACCAGGAGACTGTGGCTTCTCGATGCAGTCCTCAGGTCCCATGGTCTGGGTGAGATCAGGGTCTTTCAGTGGAGGAGGACAGATGAGATTTCAGATTTTGAGTTGATTCTGGGATGATTAGTGCTTTGGAGGGCATTGGGTGAAGGTATTTTGCACACGGGAAGGACACGAATTTGGGGAGCCAGAGAGTGGACTGTTAAGAGCTGACCTGCATTTCCCCCAGAAGCCTTGCTGCTGTCCTTATCTATGGTACCACAGAACGTGACCTTATTTGGAACTAGAGTCCTTACAGATGCAATCACATTACAGTGAGGTCATTAGACTGGGCCCTAATCTCCTGTAACTGACCTCCTTATGTAAAGGGAAAATCTGGACAGAGAGATGCCCCTACTGTCAGTTGTGGGCAGTGCATGAACTTCTAGAACCCTGACAGTAGTGGAAAACAGACTCAGGCTGGGCACTAGGTAAATGGGAGCTCTAGTCGAATTTCAGATGAAGATGCTGTGGACCTCGGCTTCCCAGGTCATAGTGACATTAGGATTTCAAACTCAAGTCAGAGATGAAAGAAACATCTGGACTCGGTCCTCAGGTACACGCAGTATTCTGAACTGAGGCTAGAACCAGAGACCATTCTAATGAAAGGCCTCCACAGGTGGGCTCTCACAGGTGGGCTCCGACTCAGTTTCCTGTATATTCATTCATGAAATCGCTCTGCGGGTCAACATGCAGAACAAAACCATTTAATAAAAGTGACAATGAGGAGAGGAAAGGGAGGCCAGAAGGCATGTGAATGTGGAGAGAGGAAGAGCCAGGGTGGAAAAACCGAGAATCCCTCCCTGCGCTCCTTGCTGCCAGGGAGGTCTGAGGGACTAGTTTCCACCTGGGATCCCAAGTCCAGAACAAAAGGGGCGGGGCCATGGCGGGAGACAAGGGAAGGGGGACCTCGGCATGCACGCATGGGGGTGCCGAACGATGGGGGCTAGCGCACTCGCTGGCGGGGGGCACCTCGGGCGGCGCCATCCCCGGCCCGATCCCGTGTGGACCTCGGTGCGGCGCGGCATCCGGGGTGGTCCTGGTGCCCTGGGGTTCGCGGGAGGCTGGGTCCCCACACCCCCGCGAGTTCGCGGCCCGCACTTTCTGCTCCAGGTGAGGGCGCGGCGCGGTTTCAATTTGCCTCCGCGCAGAGGGTCCTCTGGAGACGCCATGGGGCTGGGAGGGGCAGCGGGCCCCTGGAGCGGGACAGCGCAGGCTCAGGGCCTGGGCTGGAGTGCAGGAGCGCAGGAGCGCAGGAGCGGCGAGTCCTGTGGGTCCTGCAGTCCCGACTGGGCCGCAGCCCAGCACCGCGGCGCTGCACGCCCCTCCTCCGCCAGCCCCTCCACCTCCCCCCAGACTCTCCGCCACGTCCTCAGCGACCTCACTTCCCGCTTCGGCAATTAGCAAGGCCCATTCTCCCGGCCGCCCCCGCCACCCTCCTTCCTGAGGCCAAGGCCCTGGCCTGGGCTCGGGGTGAAGCCCCGGGGGCCTGCGAGCGTGGCCAGCGCCAGCGCTCAGTGGCCTCCTAGCTTGGCTCCCGGAGCGGGTGTCCGCGCGCAGACTGGGTGCGAAAAGATCATCAGCCCTAAACCCGGCTGCACTCTCGGGTCACTTCGCTGGCTTCCTGATTGGGCCAGAAGCCCGGAACCAGCTTCCCCAGCACAGGCCTGGGCTGAGATGCCTGCCTGCTATTTGAGCAGTCTCCTGGTCTTCAGGCAGGGTCTGCCTTTGCATGATGGCAGGCGCGAATAACTTCGACCTGGATGTTTGGGTTTTTTGTTTGTTTTTTGGTCATTGGTTATTACATGACCTCCATGGTAGGTGCTCCACAAAGCGAGTGAAAAGAGGACGCCTGGTACATAGGCATATGGCCATTCCAGAAAAAGAGCTTGGGGTTCTCGCGGAAGCGCGGCATTGGTCCTTGCACTATGGTTTAATAGAAAAGGGAATATGCACCAACTTACTTAAATGAGCATAGGTTGAAATCGTTTACTGAGAATAAATATTTAAAACAGTTATCTTTTAACTAAATCTATCATCAATCATAAATCTATTGCACGAAGGTTACAGGCAATTTAAATGCAATAGCACTCTCTTCAGGGTTTTAAATAATCCGTGTCTGTCTTGGCACATGAGAATGCAAAGATAGGAAATGGTTTGTAAAAGATCATATAACAGCTTTTACTATATGGTATCAGCAATTTATCATAAAGGAACGGCCTCCAGCTAAAAACTCAGCTTTGAAAAATGCAGAAAAGCAGCAAACGTTTACATACCCTCTTCGTGACAAGAGACGTGCTTTGTGCCCCTCATCATCTCTTTCGTGGTTCTGAGGCCCATGGAGCTCAGTAGTTTAGTGTCTTATTCTCTGGAATAGGCCGTTGAAGAAATACCAGGCCCAGAGAAGAAGGTCCTGCTGGGTGTCTGAAGAAAGTATAACCCTTTAGATGAAGCTTTCTGGGGGAATTTGTTAGTGGTTTGGTCTGCTTCTGATAGGAAGGGAAATTTTTTTTTAAAGATTTTATTTATTTATTTGACAGACATAGATCACCAATAGGCAGAGTAGGCAGAGAGAAGTGGATGCAGGCTCCCCGCTGACAAGAGAGACAGACATTGGGCTCAATCCCAGGACCCTAGGTTCATGACCTGAGCCGAACACAGAGGCTTTAACTCACTGAGCCACTCGGGTGCCCCAGGAAGGGAAATTTTTTTAAGAGAATTTTCTCTTTGAATCTATTTTGAGGTTTGGTTTGTGGTTCTTTCTGACTTCTCATGAAGATGGAATTACTTCTGAGGTTGGTTGTCAGGAACCGCATATCAAATCGAGCTATCTTGTTAGCAAATATACATACATAAATAAATAAATAAATAAATAAATAAATAAATAATTGCTCAAGTGTTGGTATAAAGCTATTATGCTTTTCAAAACCCCGAACTATAATTCATGTATCGTGGTCATTCTTTATCAGATCAAACAGGAGAGAGGTGGCAGAAACGCACTTTCAGGTTAATTTTTTTACAAAGAAGATGGACTTATGAACCTACTTTGTTATTCCCTTTCATTGAATTTCCCTGTACCTCCTTTTCTATGAATTGTAACGGTAACCCATCATTATTTTTATTGTTGGCACGTGCTTTGCGAACCATAAAGTGTACGCTATAAATGGGAGTGCTTTTCTTTTTTTGCAGTTTACAAAAAACTAATTTTTTTAAATTTATTTTTTATTTATTTTCAGCATAACCGTATTCATTCTTTTTGCACCACACCCAGTGCTCCATGTAAGCAGTGCCCTCTATAATACCCACCACCTGGTACCCCAACCTCCCAACCCCCCGCCCCTTCAAAACCCTCAGATTGTTTTTCAGAGTCCATAGTCTCTCATGGTTCAGCTCCCCTTCCAATTTCTCCCACCTCCCTTCTCCTCTCTAACTCCCCATGTCCACGAAAAACTAATTTAAAAACATTCATCCACCCTTTCATCAGAAAGGCACTGATGATGTTTAAAGCCCCAAAGGGCTCCCACATAAACTATCTGTCGTTACATTATGTCATTCTGCTTTCGCTTCTATTGCTGTCCAAACAATGTTTTAAAACATTCTTTAAAATGGGCCTTTTTAACAAGATTTTTACAAAGGACTTAATTTATTCATTTGTCAGAGAGATAGCACAAACAGAGGGAGAGGCAGGCAGAGTGGGAAGCAGGCTCCTGGTAAGCAAGAAGCCTGATGGGGGACTCAATCCCAGGATGCTGGGATTATGACCCGAGCTGGAGGTAGACAATTAACCAACTGAGCCATCCATGTGTCCCTGAAATGGGCATTTTTGACAGTTCCTGATAGCACCTACACACTCATGAATCTCAGATTCATGATATATGAGGCTAGTGGACTTGACAATCATGGAGTCAAGCCTGCTGGATTTGACTCACGGGCCTGTCACTGTGAATTTGGGTGGCTTGCTAAACTTGCTACATAGAAACCCAAGCATGTAAGAATTTGCACGATTGTGACATTTCAGTGGTATAATGTATACATAAAAATACCTAAACCAGTGTCTCTCACAAATTAGGTCCAAATAGACCAGCTCCCTTCCTGCCTTCATTCTGTCCTTGGAATTCCATCCCTTGGGAGAAGTTCCTACTGCCTTTGTTACAAGAAATGAACGATATTTACTACACTGTTGGTGCATAGCATGGATAAATACATTGAGTGATAGTATTAACATACTTCTTGAACTTCCCATTGCCCCCCAAGCTCCGAATAAAATGTCATGCTCTGGGGAAACCAAAGTGAGTGGTCCCCAACTTTTAGTAGTTATGGACAGGAGAGAGATGCAAATACTGTGTCAGTGTAGAACCAGGGTAACAAATGTTTAAACCAGGAAGAGAATGTGTGTGGAAGAAAGGCACTGATGATGTTTAAAGCCATTTGGCTGCATGGTGACTACCCTCAGACTGACAATTTGCCATGAAAGCTTCCAGGCAAATTTGAGATCTTTATTAGTGACAATATGGCTATAGCCTTAAGGGGAAAAAAAAAAAACCAAAAACCAAAAACCAAAACACACATACACACAAACTGTTGGTCTTGTGTCTTTTCACAAATAATGACAGTTATCAGAAATTTTATCTTTAAATGGGGAAAACAGCAACTGAAAATGTATTTCATTTGATTCATCACAGAATATGGTGTTTTTGTTCATTTCACCATTTTTGTTAAGTTTTATTTAAATTAATGCAATCTGAGGTAAAATGTTAATATTCCTGAGGGTATGGACATTGTACACAAATGAAGCCAGCTAAGTGGGTTCCTGGACAGGGTCTGATCTATTTATAAAAGTAGCTGGAGCTAAGTGGTTTGTTCCAGAAGAAGATAATGCCTTCCCTCCGTTGCATTTGCCTTCTACAGCCTAAGTGGGAGTTAATACGTTCACTTGTCTCCTTAAATTTTGTCCAGAGTGTGTTAAAGCAGTCATAGGGGACCTGGGTGGTTTTGCCGTCTGCCTTCTCATAACAATGCCCCAGTTTTCTCCTGGAGAATCAACGTTCCCACTTTCAGTCCATGCACTTAGCAGCGGCAACTTCACACTGGCTCCTGACTCTAGCAGTGGCATGTCACCCACTAATGGCCTTTGAGAACATCACTGAGTGAGCCGCGAGTTTAGTAGATGCACGAGACCTTTGCTTGGTCGGTGAGGAGGTGGGTCTCTGAATAACTAGCCCGAGATCCACTTGTGTGTGGTGGAACAAACGAGCAGTGATGTGTTGGCCAGAGTGCCCATCCTAGAGAGCCCTGAATGCCAGACAAAAGCATTTGAGACTATTTTCTCAGGCAACAGGAAGCCAGGAAGCTAGTTTTGAAAAGCAGCACATGAAAATGTGTGTTTTTGGAAGATTAGTCGGGCAGCTGTGTGTACGATAGGGTGGAGGGAGGAGAGAACGCAATCCCTGAGTGCATTTAATCTTTATGATGCAGTGTGATTTATTATGAATTTGCATCCTTATCCAAATGTAAGGCAAACTCCTGTCCAAAACTGTAAATATTTTTTGGTTGCCCTTTTTTTTTTAAAGATTGTATTTATTTATATGACACAGAGAGAGATCACAAGCAGGCAGAGAGGCAGGCAGAAAGAGAGAGAGAGATGCAGGCTCCCGGCTGAGCAGAGAGACTGATGCAAGGCTCGATCCCAGGACCCTTAAATTATGACCTGAGCCAAAGGCAGAGGCTTAACCCACTGAGCCACCCCGGTGCCCCTGGTTGCCTTTTTAAGCATTCCTTGTCTCACATGAAGTGATTACAAATTTGCAGATGTGCATTAAAATGATGTATTCCAAAATGTTAACAGAGGAATTAAAAAACTTATTAAGTAAAATATTATCATTTTTGTTGATTTGAAGCCTATTTGACAAGGGACATAGCATTCTGGTGCATATATGTAAACATGAATAATTATTTTTTAAAAAAATGTTTATTAATTTATTTGACAGAGATCACAAGTAGGCAGAGACAGGCAGAAAGAGGGAGGGTGAAAAAGGTTCCCCGCTGAGCAGAGAACCTGATGTGGGGCTTGATCCCAGGACCCTGAGATCATGACCTGAGCTAAAGGCAGAGTCTTAAGCCACTGAGCCACCCAGGTGCACCTAAACAGGAATAATTCTTTTTTTTTAAGATTTTATTTATTCCTTTGAGAGAGACAGATCAGAAGTAGGCAGAGAGGAAGGCAGAGAGAGGAGGAATCAGGCTCCCTGCCAAGCAGAGAGCCCGATGCGGGACTTGATCCGAGGACCCTGAGATCATGACCTGAGCTAAAGGCAGAAGCTTAACCCGCTGAGCCAGCCAGGTGCCCCTAAACATGAATAATTCTTAAAGGTTCCTCTACTCACTTATATAGAATCCCTTTTCCAAACAGAAGATTAAATCTCTCTTGGCTACTCCTATCAGCTTATTCTGAATTATTTTCAATCCAGAAGCATGAACTAGAAAACCACAGTTTTTACACAGTGTTTGGTTTTCCACCAAGAGAATCACATAATTTGTGGTGATTCATTGTGGTGTGTTGCTAAAAGCATTTCCAAAGCTGTGGATACAAGAGGGTAGTGCAGAGAGGTAAGGAAACAGGAGAAAAGGTATGGCTCTCTAATAATCACTTTATTCTAGAATTTTCCTCCAGCCTGGGGAGCCTACCACTCACAAGTGTGTGCTGGTGCCTTGATCTCATGGGCCACAGTGCTCAGCATCTTCCAGCTGCTTTTATAGTGAATACATATGTAACAATTGATTTCTTGCCCCGGACTTTGAGAGAAAAATCTGTTCAGAGGGATGGACACTCTGAACCAACACCAGAAAACACTCTCTGTAGTCTTCTTGTTAAATGAAAAAATATGGTTAAACCACTTTTGACAGTCTACTACATACAGCAAATTGTAAATCTTAATTGAAATATGTCCTCTCAGCTGTGCTTAAGCAACTGAGTCCTGAGCTTTTCAGGTTTTCAGTCTGAAAGAGTACACCTCTGGTGCTCTGAAAGGGAAGAGAAAGGACACCCTGTTCAACATCTAAATTAAAGAAGAGAAATCTGTGCATTTAAGTGGGCCATATAAAATTTATCAAGCAATTATCTCCTAACACCTGGTATCCAAATTACCTGATATGCTCTCCCTACTCCTTTATTCCACGTTCTTGCCTTTTCCAGGATTCTGTCTCACATCACAACATGTCTTCTGTTATTTCCTTCTTGCAAGCTAGTTTTGTTTTCTCCATCTAAAAAAATCAACAATCATTGTGTATTTCAATTCCCATTTTCCTCAAATGCATTGATTCTTCTTATCTAATACTCTTTTCTCATACTCAGTGTCTTTGTCTTTATGGGGTTTGTACTTTGCTTTTCCCCATCCTTTACTGCCATTATATAATCAAATCTAATAACTTCTTAGAGAAAGTTAAAAATACCTGCATAGCCACACGTGAACACAAAGTCACTGATTTTTAGCAAACCTATAAGCTAGTCAGACATCCATTCAATTACTTTTTTTAAAAAATTTTATTTATTTATTTGACAGAGAGAGTTGACAAGCAGGCAGAGAGGCAGGCAGAGAGAGAGGAGGAAGCAGGCTCCCTGCTGAGCAGAGAGCCCGATTTGGGGCTCCGTCCCAGGACCCTGGGATCATGACCTGAGCCAAAGACAGTGGCTTAACCCACTGAGCCACCCAGGCATCCCTCCATTCAATTTCTTAACTGAGTCTCAAATGCATCCTGAGTTCTAACCTAAACCTAAGTTCTACTTCTTACACGTTGTTATATGACCAAATTCTTTCAGTTCAGTATTTTGTAACATTTAAATATTAATCAATTGATGCTTTGTCTGTGTATTTCTAGGAAAATAATTGGAGTACTGTAGATTTATTGTTATATTTATAGATTTATAATCAAAGTTTCATCAGTTGAAGTTTTTGGAAATTTCAGATATAATGATTAACCTAAAATGATACTGCCTCAAATCCCTCTGATATCAAGGCCCAACACCTGATTATAGCCAAACCTGTGGTGGATAGTTCCATGGGAAATTGCAGTTACTTAACACTGATAGCATCTCATGTTGTCTCTCTCATTTTAGAATGTGTCCAACACAACCCAAAAGTGTAGGAGGAGAGTTAATGTCCTCTGAGGACAGCTCTCAGTGAAGTGGAAATAAGAACCATAGATAAAATTGTCAGTTTTCAGGTCTTCATGAGGACAACTTAAAGAAGTTTCTCAAGACCTTTCAGTAAAAGCAAGCCTTCATTTCCTATCCACAACAATTATATCAACAATGTACCTCTTTGACAAAGTTGCTTCTTCACTGTCTCACTTTCCCATTCTTTTCTACCTTGGATAATCTCCCAGATAAACTAACAGTACTCAAATCCTTTGTCCTACTCTTTGCTCTCAGGATAAATGGAGCCAAAAGACTTAGATTAATATCAAGTTCTGAATGGGATCTTAGAGCTATTTCTGTCCAGATTTTCATAAACATAGGGACCTTTGAATTATCAGGCTATAAATAAGTTCTAAATGGAGGGGGCAAAAGCAAAAAGTAGAAATGTTTGTGTTTGATTTTTAATCATGATTAATTGACTTTATTGATTATTAAAAATACTAACATTATAAAAGTGTGAATCTTTGTAAAACAATGTCATAATGTAAAAAATAAGTTGCATAGTCCTTTGGAGAGTATTAAACCAAGTGTTCAGGTGCCATCCAATTTCTTCTTTAATCCAGAACTTTGGTGTGCATAATCTTGAGGAATAGGATTTTGAAGTCCTGACAGACTAACAGAAAACTGATCCAAATGTGTGTGTTTATATTTCTGCTTTTGTTGTAAAATCAAAGTGTGATTGCTGGTTTAAAATGGTAAAACTAATAATGTTCATGGACTCTATTATAAATTTTCTAATTGTATGGGAAGAATCCAATAAACATAGAATTAATTGATTTGCAAATCCTCAAAGAGCTACAGGATCAGGTAGTGGTATGTTCTGATTCAACAGCATCATAATGCAGCATATTATATGTGTGGCTACCGGATATTTTCATAAATGTTTGCTAGCTAGTGCCGCCTGGGTGGCTCAGTGGGTTGGGCCGCTGACTTCGGCTCAGGTTATGATCTCAGAGTCCTGAGATCGAGTCCCACATTGGGCTCCCTGCTCAGCGGGGAGCCTGCTTCCCTCTCTCTCTCTCTCTCTCTGCCTGCCTCTCCATCTACTTGTGATTTCTCTCTGTCAAATAAATAAAATCTTTTTAAAAAATTAAAAAAATAAAATGATTCTGGATGGTCTTGAGCAAATGTTTCAAATTTTTTTTTCTGTGTGTGTCATAAAAGAAGGAAGCAATAGTAAATTCTTGCTGTTAATCCATGGAGCCAATAAAATCATACTGCCAACAAGAGGCTGTTGACACTGTAAGAGTAGTTAACTGTCTTGAAATACTAGGCCTGGAAATAAAATTCCAATATTTCACATAACCTCTTTTTTATTTTAAAGAAAAAAACAAAACAACTATACCACTTACATTTAGGGACCTGCTGTTGTGTAACTATTTTTGAATATGTCTACTGTAAGTGTATATATATATATTTTTTTTCTGTGCAATAAATTCATTTAGAGATAAATTTGGATAGCAAATTATTTTGAGGGAGGCATGGTATTTGTGGCTAGTCTTACAAGTAAAAAGGACTAAAAGAAAGAAGAAAAATATTTTTTTATTACAGCATATTTACATCTGTCCAAAGTACTTATTTACTCTAATACTGACTAATGTATAATACTGGACACAAAGAAAGAAGTTAAATGAGTTATAATTCAGTCGAAGTATAGCTGGCCATTTTAAAACTTACCCTGAATCTTTCTGGTATGAAATGTGATATCTGGCAATCTGGTCCAGTTCATTACATCAGGTCATTTGTATGTTCTTATTCATTTTGATAGCATAGCACATTTTATAACCCAGACATTTTACAATGGAACTATGATGCATGTATTTTCAAAAGTATAGACATACATGAAGCTATGAGGTCAAAGGCGATGAATGTCCGTAGTACCATATAGACTCAACAAATGAAAGTGTCCAAGGCTCTGAGTGAGATTTATGAATATTGTGTAAGATTAGGCCAAAATGTGGTTTTGATATAAATAATCTGTTCTTAAATTAGAATTACAGTCGTTGAGAACAGTGTTGAAAACAGCAGATAGATTTTAGCTATCTTTGCTCACTGGGGAAAATGGAAAAATGTTTAGTCTGGTCAGATTTTCACTTAACTTCTGAAAAATCTTACGTTTGAGAGAACCCTTCTGAAATAAGAATCCTTAAAGACATAACTCCTTTGGCACAAGTTTTCAAGAAACTTGTTTGATGTTGTAGACAATTATATGGCACACGTACTGTTCTAGATGTTTCATGCCAATAATATGTAAGCCATACCAAGGCTACATATACATATAGAGATGTTCCTCAGCTTACAAGGGGGCTATGTACAGAGAAACACATACAAAATTGAAAATGCATTTAATACCCCTAAACTATCAAATATCATAGCTTACCTTAAGCTTATTTAAACATACTCAGAAGACTTACATTTGCCTGCATTTGGGCAAAATCCTCTTCAGCAAAGCCTATTTTATAACAAAGTATCAAATATCACATGCAATTTATTAAATGTTACACTAAAAAAAAGAAGAATGGTTATATATAGAATGGTTGTAAGAATATCAGGTGTTCACCCCTGTAATCTTCTAGCTGGCTGGGAGCTGTGGCTCACTGCCCCTGCCCAGCATCACAAGACGGCACCATACCACATGTCACTGGCCCTTTTTATAAAGACCCAAATTCAAAATTCAAAGTACAGTTTCTACTGAATCACTTTCACTTTCACATCATTGCCAAATATATCATAAGTTGAATCATTGTAAATCAGGAGCCATCTGATTTGAAAGTTAAATCACAGTCACCCATATACACACAAAAAAAGGCCTTCATGTAGGGCCATCTATGTATCTCTAAACAACATAGCATGACATATCAACGGCAAAAAATGGAGGTGAAGGGGACAATTGCTTTGCGTCAGTACTCTGAGCAGTAACATACATGGCCTTACTCACCTAGCAGAACTCCAGAGCTAGCTGATGGAAAGGAATTTTACAAATGTTTGCTGAACAGCTTAAGCACTATTATTTTTAACTTAGTGTGCATATCTGTTTTCTAAAGATATGTTAATTTATTTTATTGACTTATTACAAAACCAAATAATTTCCTCTTATTTAAGTGGCAGGTAAATAGAATTCTTTTTAATTTAAATCAAATGGCTTTTTAGGGAAAATATAATAAAATTCTGAAACTTGTATTGCTTATGAATCTTTTATTGGAATCCTTATCAAGTTGTATTTTTCAAGTTTTTCCTAAATAATCTTCAATGAATTGAAAATATTTTTTGGATTTTATTCAAGGCTGTTAACACAAATTCACTTTGTTAAATAGAGTGCTAAACGTTCAACAAAAACGTTGTGTCTTTTTTTTTCCACTACCACATCCTCCATCTACTGACTGGATTCTCTCCCCAACTAGCACATATATACCATTGTCTATCTTTAGGATAAGTAAGGGCCATCTTTTGTCTTTATTCTATTCCTCGTTAGCTTCTGAACTTGTTGAATTTTAATATAGTCCCACCATAAGCATCACATATTTGATTCCCCTTTCAATAGTAAACAGTGCACAACCAGAGCATACCTTCAAAGCTATCAATAGACTTACTCTGATATGTTATTTTTGTATTTTTGTAAATTAAAATAATTAAATTATAGAACAAGAGTTTCAGGTGGTAGGTGTTGTAAGTTTTACCCAAACTGACTTTTGTCAAACTCGTTTTTGTCATCATATATGTCAAGTAGTTTTCTCAGGTTTATTTTTAGAATATCCTTGTATAATGAATATTTACACTGATATGTAGTATAAAAATCTTGCAATTTATTTTAGAAACATTAAGATATTGAAAATCAATCTATTTCTTTGATTCATTAAAGACATTTTTGGCTTGTTTCCAGTACTTTCTTACTGGTTAAAAAATGAATTTGAAGTAGTCTGAATTTCATTATTATATGGCACTTTCCCTTTGATGAATACAAAGACGATATTCTATATTAGCTATCTGAGAAGAATTCATTTTTTTTAAATTTTATTTATTTGTAAGAGAGAGAGAGTGAGAGAGAGCACAAGCAGGGGGAGCAGCAGGGTGAGGGAGAAGCAAACTCCCGGCTAAGCAGGGAATCTGTTGCAGAACTGAGTCCCAGGACCCTAAGATCACGACCTGAGCTAAAGGCTCAGGCGTTTAACTGACTGAGCCACCCAGGTCTCCCAATCTGAGAAGAGTTCTGTATGTTATTCCTATTCATATGAAGTTTAAGGTCTAGGTAATTTACTTAATATTTTAGTGGCTATTACATAGATAGCACTATGTTCCAGGCAGAGAGTAAGAAACAAATATTAAATCAACCATATTCTATGCATTCTAAATGAAAATAATTAATCAATCATAATAAATCCTTCTATTTATGGAATATCAACTTATAAGCTTTCCTCCATATGAACAATGCCAAATACCAGAATAAAGGGTTATCTAATACAAATAAAGGGTAGAATTAAAGAATTCTGGTAAGCCATTTAATTTTGAAAAATGGTGCTATATTGTTGCTGAGTTGTGGTTTTCAGTTACTTAATATCTGATAAGTGTAGAAGTAACATGAGTGTTATGTGAGATGAGAAATGGTATATAATTAAGATATTTTTAAAGGTACAGATAAATACAAATTTGTAAACATAGCATTATGGAGGAATAAAAATAAATGATAGCTACACACTCTAAAGTGAATAAATCTTGGAAATTAAATAGAGAAGAAAATCAAGGACAGTGCAAAAGTATGGTACATTTTTATGAAGTTCAAACAAATTTTGTGAAACTGTAGATGGACTTAAAGATACTATTATGTATCAAATATGGTAAAAATTAAGCAAGGAAATAGCAAACATAAAATAACCAAAGCATACTAACTTGGGTAGATACAATAGGTGTGATCATGTTCTACTTCATAAAGAGATGAGTTAATAGATAAATAGAAGTAACTAGACTTTTTAGAAGTTACTAAAACTTTGCCTGTTATTTCTTAGCAATATAAAATATATGGTTTTCTAACAAAAACGTTTATCTTAAAAATATTTAAAAATAAATTTCAGGCTACTCATAAGGTTCTATATACTTTTCCACTGAAGGAAAAGCTGGTTGTTGTAGTTGTAGTTGTTTGTTTGTTTTAGTCTCCTCCTAGTTTTTATTATTATAATGTGGAATGAGGAATGTTAGATTGAAAAGTGAATTATTTTATAGACAAAAATCATTACTTGTTTCACCTCCTGGTACAGCAGATGGAACTCCTGAAAACATGCCCTTTTGCCTTACAGAAGAGTAACAGTTATGCTTACTTCTGAAACATGCTTGGTGTTGGCCCTAAATAGTGACAGCATAGTAAATATTTTGAATATTTGCAATTAATTTTTATATTCATAGAGCTCCAAAAGGCACTGCTGGTATCTTAGCAGGTATTTTAATAAAGCAAAAAGTTGCCTGACTGTTTAAAAATATTAACAAGGCACAAAACATGGCAGAAGTACTGTCCTCAGATATTATTTTTTTCCATATGCTCCTGATTCCAGACATGAAAGTTATTTTTTAAAATTTTTGTTATAGAAGATTTTATTCATTTATTTGACCGAGATCACAAGTAGGCAGGGTCAGGCAGAGAGAGATGGGGAAGCAGGCTCCCTGCTGAGCTGAGAGCCCGATGTGAGACTCGATCCAAGGATCCTGGGATCATGACCTGAGCCAAGGAAGAGGCTTTAACCCACTGAGCCACCCAGGTGCCCCCATGACAAGTTATTTTTTTTTAAGATTTTATTTATTTATTTGACAGAGAGAGATTACAAGTAGGCAGAGAGGCAGGCAAAAATAGAGAGGAGGTAGCAGGCTCTCCGTTGAGCAGAGAGCCCGATGTGGGGCTCCATCCCAGGACCCTGAGATCATGACCTGAGCTGAAGGCAGCGGCTTAACCCACTGAGCCACCCAGGAGCCCGACAAGTTATTTTTGATATATATATATATATATATATATATATATATATATATATATATATATATATAATGTATTTTCCAGTTATAAGAAAAATAGTTCTGCTATTTTTAAGCTTTTTAAAAAATTACATATTTTTTTAAATTAAAATTTTATTTTTTAATGTTTTACTTTACTTTTCTTTTTTCTTTTCAAAAGATTTTATTTATTTATTTGACAGACAGAGATCACAAGTAGGCAGAGAGGCAGGCAGAGAGAGAGAGAGAGAGAAGCAGGCTTCCTGTGGAGCAGAGAGCCCAATGCAGGGCTCGATCCCAGGACCCTGAGATCATGACCCGAGCCGAAGGCAGCAGCCCAAACCACTGAGCCACCCAGGTGCCCCAATGTTTTACTTTTCAATATACTACTTAGAATATAAAACCTATTCCATTTTGTAAGAAGTTTACCATTTAAAAAATGGTAATTTTCTCATTGTGCCTTCCCCTCTCTTTGCTTTATTTTGTATAAAAAATTTCACAATGAACATAACGGATGCTTTCCTTTTGATGGTCCCTCTGTTGGTCATATTGTATATGAGTCATGACAATTAGTTGTACAAAATTTATTGATGTTTGTCGATATGTTTTATCATAACTAATTTTTCCTCCCTTATCTAGATTCCCCAGCTTTCAGACAGGTGGACACTTCAATAAACCATACCCAAGGGATGTATCAAGTACTTCTTAGACATTCTCTCAGATCCTTGAGGTCTCATTTTGCCTAGGGATTTGCAATAGGTTCTGCCAGAGGCACCACTGTGACAACTGAAGTCCATGGTCTATCTCCTGCTAAGCTCAAGAAGTCACTGATTTCCAAGTTTATCTATACAATTAATGCATTCCAGCAAGTTCTTTTTTTTTTAATATTAACAAACTTATTTTAAAGTTATATGGAGAGGCAAAGACTCACAATATTCAACATAGTGTTGAAGGAGAACAAAGACTGAGGACTGACTTCAAAGTTTACCATAACGATGGGGTGCCTGGGTGGCTCAGTGGGTTAAGCCTCTGCCTTCGGCTCAGGTCATGATCCCAGGGGCCTGGGATCAAGTCCCGCACTGGGCTCTCTGCTCAGCAGGGAGCCTACTTCTCCTCATCTCTCTCTCTGTCTGTCTCTCTGCCTATTTGTGATCTCTCTCTCTGTCAAATAAATAAATAAAATCTTTTAAAAAAGTATACCATAATGATAATTGTAAGCAAGATATTGTAATACCACAGAAAGACTAGATTAAAGGAACAGAACATATATTATCAATTATATTTTATATTTAATATAAAAGCAAAAGCAATAAAAGAGAGCAAAATACAATCTTTTAAACAAATGGTTCTGGAGTAATGGTGAAGCTAATTGTAAAAAATAAAATAAAAATAAAAATAAAATAAAATAATAAAATAAAATAAATCCAGGCTGATATCATACACTCTTCACAAAAATTAACTCAGATTGGATTATAAACCTAAACATGAAACATGTAGAAGGTAATATAGAAGAAAATTTAAATGACCTTGGTTTTGGAAATAACTTTAGCTACAATAGCAAAAGCACTGAATTTAAAAATGTCTACTCTGTGAAACACAATGCCAAGAGAATGAAAAGGCAAAGCACAGACTATGAGAAAAAATTTGCAAAATACACATCTGGCAAAGGACTGTTAATCAAAAATACACAAAGACCCCTTAAAACTCAACAATGGGGGAGAAACCTGATTAAAAATGAGCCAAAGACCTTAGCAGATACCTCACAAAAGAAAATATTACAGATGGCAAATAAGTATATAAAAAGATGCTTCACATCATATGTCATCAGGAAAATGCAAATTAAAACAAAAAAGCGACACCAGTACATACCCAGAATCCAGAACACTGACAACAGAACACGAAATGTTGGTGAGGATGTGGAGCAACAGGAATGTTCTTCCATGTCTATTGAGAATAAAGAATGGAAAACAACTTGGCAGTTTCTTACAAAACTAAACATATTCTTGCCAGATGATTCAGCAGTAGCAGTTCTTGGTATTTATCCAAAGAAGATGAAATCTATACCCACAAAGATGTCTATAGCAGTTTTATTGATAACTGACAAAAGCTTGGAAGCAACCAAGATATCCTTCCATAGGTGAAAGGTCAAATAAAGTGTAGTACATGCAAACAATGGAATATTATTTAATGCTAGAGAAATGAATTACCAGGCCATGAAAAGATATGGATATAAATATTTAATAAATATTTGATTTAGGCTTCTACCAGTCTATCAATAGTATTAGTATATTTAAACAGTGAATGCTCAACATTCATGAATTTACCTAATAAAATGTTTTGGTTTCAATATTTTAAAAACTTCAACCTCTATGATTATATTCCTAATAATTTTGAATTGGGGTAAATAAACCTTAATTTTTTGTAACTTGTTTCTTATTGCAAAAGAGCTCAATGAAATGATAGAAAATAAAAATTTACAAAAAAACCAGTTTAGTTTAATATTGTCAAATAATTTAAAACTTTACCTTATATTCAAATACATATATTTTTCTAAATTGATTTATATGCTACTAAAACCAAAAACTTTTAGTTATATTAGATTTCATATCATGCAATCAATGCCAGAAAGCCATCTGGCGATGACTTGTCTTAAATAGAGTTAAGATGGGTGTTATTACAATGCAAGATGGAAACAAAGATAGTATAACAATTGACTGTTATATAACTTTTCTGTTTTGATCAAGTTACTAATCTACAAAAGGCTTTTATCTGTGACAGACTTGGGAATTTAACAAAACTTTTAAACTAGCATGTGCGACTCATTCCTAGAAAACAACACAATCAATAACACACAATCAATAACACTTTATTTAGATTAAATCATGACAATTTCTCCATTTGAATAAAAAAGGTAGCAACCCCAATAAGTTACTTGAACAGCAAATGTTGAAATGCTATAATGCTCCTAAGGAATTAAATGATCCAGTCATGAATTACAAAAAAAAGATATAAATTACCAAAGTGTTTGTATAATTGTAATGACAACTGCCCATTATCGTTCAATAGTTTCGGCTTGTATAAGAACTCTATAAAAGAACTCCACTTCTAAACCGTGAAAAATATGTTCTCTTTCCCCCTATATACAACTATTAAGCCATTCATTTAGCTTTTAAAATTTCCACTTAATACAGTCTTTTTACTCATTGGAACAGGCAGCAGGGCTCTATTCTTATTGCTTACATATGAAGGATAGACTTCTAGCGTAAGAGGTAAAGCCCATAAAATAGTCCAATAATAACAACAAAATACAGTTTAGTGAGTCCTTACAATCTGCCAGCTACCTTTCTTAGAATACTTCAATTAATGAAACATATAAAATACCTGACCACAAAGAGCTTACATTCTTTTGAAATATAATAGTGAAATAAACCAATAATAGAGGGGCACCTCGGTGGCTCAGTCCATTGAGTGACTGCCTTTGGTTTGGGTCATGATCTCAGGGTCCTGGGATGTAACTCCACAGCAGGGTTTCTAGGCATGGGGTGTTTTCTTCTTCCTCTGTGCCCCCTCCCAATTATCTCTCTCTCTGTCTTCAATAAGAAAATAAACCAGTAATAGACTAATGATTGATGGTTGATGGTGATAAGTGTTACAAAGAAATACAAGAAAGGTAAAAGCCATTGGAGAATGCTGGGAGGAAAGTTAATTTTATTTTGTGTTGTGTGGTTATATCTCATTTATGAGATGTTATTTGCACAAAGACCCAGGAAGTGAAGGAGGGTGTTATACACATATTAAAGGAAAAGATTGCTCTAGGCAGAGCAAGTAAGTATATAGACTTTGTGTGAACAGCTGCTCTGTTACTTTTGAGGAAAAGCAAGGAGGCCAATGAGGAGTTCATAGTGGTGGAGAGAGGAAGAACATATTGATGCATGACCTTCTAGTACATTGAAACGCCTTCAGTTTTTATTTAATATGAAAGGGGAAGATACCAAAAGACTTTCAACAGCAGAATAAAATCATCTGACTTGATTTTTAGGTTAAGTTGCTGTACCAAAATAAATTTGCAGGGAGAAAGGAGTGCAGTATGTGTGGAAGTGGGGTTATCAAACAGGTCAATAATTGAGGAACATATGATGGTGTTTTTAGCATGCTGGGTGGTAATAAAAGTGGTGAGGTATGGTTTTTATTTTGTATATATTTTGATGGTGAATATTCTGGTGAACAGGATGGAGTATGTGCAGGACAGACAATATCAATATTTATTTTACCTGCACAAACAGAAGGGTGGAGACTTCATTCCCTGATATGGAGAGAACTCTGAGTTCAAATGTTCTTTCTGATTAAATGGCATAGTGATGATGAGGATTTAGTCAGACAGTGAAAGAGAACAGTAAGCATAGTGTTAAGCGGTAAGACATTATAATACATTTGAACATCAAAAAACGTTGTGTTGGATCATCTGTTTATGTGAGTAAATAAATAAATAAAGCTTCCTGGGGATCTGATAGAGGTAAAGAAGACCACTATATGATCCAAAGGGGCACGTGCACCAAATGTTTATAGCAGCAATATCCACAATAGCCAAACTATGGAAAGAACCTAGATGTCCATCAACAAATGAATGGTATATATATATGATGGAATACTATGCAGCCATCAAAAGAAATGAAATCTTGCCATTTGCGATTCCATGGATAGAACTAGAGGGTATAATGCTTAGCAAAATAAGTCAACCAGAGAAAACACTATCATATGATTTCCCTGATATGAGGAAATGGAGGTGCAATATGGGGGGTTTGGGGGACAGGAAAAGAGTAAATGAAAGAAGATGGGATCGAGAGGGAGACAAAGCATAAGGGACTCTTAATCTCACAAAACAAACTGAGAGTTGCCATGGGGGTGGGGAGGGTAGGGAGAGGGTGGTAGGGTTATGAACATTGGGGAGGGTATGTGCTGTGGTGAGTGCTGTGAAGTGTGTAAACCTGGCAAATCACAGACCTGTACCCCTGGGGCTAATAATACATTATATGTTAATTTAAAAGAAAAGAAGAAGAAGAAGACTACTATAAATCAAATGCTATGGTTTTCAGCAAAGAGTGTGTAATCAGGCATATTTTATTAAAGTAACCAAGTAAAATGATGGTCGAAAATTGGAATAACAGAAAACATAAAAATCAGAGATTTTAAAAAGAGATATGGGACAGTGTGGAGAATATAGTCAATGATATCATAATAGTGTTATATGGTGAGAGATGGTGGCTATATTTGTAGTGATCATAGAATAATATATGGAGATAATTCAAACCTGAAACCAATGTAACACTGAATATCAACTATACTCAAATAAAAGAACAGTAAAAATAAAACATTTTAATTTAAAAAGATAAAAAGAGGGACAAGAATTGGAAAAGTGAATTTCAAAAAGAGTAAAGATGAGGCTAAGACATACTCTGAACCTTGAGGAAAACACCATTTTGAAAATTCTTCCCATTTTGAGAAAACCAAAATGAATCAATACCATAAAAGAACCCATTTTGACTGAGAGATGTAATGAATGCTCAAGAAATAATTTTATGACAGGATAATTCTTCCCTATGAAACAGCATACAGAAACCAGGGGAAACACCTGGAAGCAAAATAAACTATACTGAAAATAAGAATTAGGAAAAAGATAAATGATGAAAGATAAGAAAATTAGACCTGCGACAGAGACCTAGTGAAGAGAACTTTTAGCTTGTGGTTTAATGTTTTTGAGGATAATCTAGAGTTCATAACTGCCTTGAGACAGGCTGGTTGTAGGTAGTTTAGGCAGACCCCTAAGACAGGCCTACTTTGGGCAGGTGGTGTTGGAGGAGGCCATTGGGCTGGACAAAGACAAATCCAACCATTTGACTAAAGTGTCTGTGAAGATGTTGAAGTCAGATGCAACAGAGAAAGACCTGTCAAACCTAATCTCAGAAATGGAGATGATGAAGATGATTGGACAGCACAAGGACACCATCAACCTTCTGGGTCCTGCACACAGGACGGTCCTTTGTACACTCTCATGGAATATGCCTCCAAAGACAACATACAGGAGTACCTGCAGGCCCAGAGGCCTCCTGACCTGGAGTACTGTTGCAATATCAGCCACAATGCAGCAGAGCAACTCTCCTCCAAGGACCAGGTATCCTGTGCCTATCAGGTAGCCTGAGGCATGGAGTACCTTGCCTCCAAGAAGTGCATACACCAAGACCTGGCCACCAGGGAAGTGCTGGTGGCAAAGGACAGCATGATGAAGATCTCAGACTTCAGCCTTGCCAGAGATATCACCACATCAGTTACTATAAAAAGACAACCAACAGTGGACTGTCTGTGAAGTGGATGGTCCCTAAGGCCATGTTTGACCAGATCTACATCGACCAGAGTGACTTCTGGTCTTTTGGGGTGATCCTGTGCAAAATCTTCACTCTGGAAGCCTCCCATATCCTGGAGTGCCTATGAAGGTGGTTTTCAAGTTGCTGAAGGAGTCATTTGATGGATAAGCCAATAGGTGCACCAGAGAGTTATACACAATAATGAGGGGTGGCTGGCATGTGGTACCTTCAATCTGCTGGTAGAAGACCTGGATCATACTGTGGCCTTGACCTACAACCAGGAGTACCCGGACCTGTCCTTGGCCCTGGAACAATACTGTCTATGCTTTCCCAACACCCAAAGCTCCACCTGCTCCTCAGAGAAGAATTCCACCTTCTCTCATGTGCCATTGCCCAGGGAGGCCTATCTGCCCTGACACCCAGCCAGCTTGCCAATGGTGAACTCAAATGACTAGTATCCCTATTACTCCTGTCCAGATTCTGTCATAAGCTATAACCCTTACCCCCCACCCTCCCTGCAAGACTCACTGCCTTCTCCTTTGTCCCTTTCCTACTGGAAGTTGCCAGCTGCCTACCTGAGGCCTTCACCCCTTGAAGTTCACCTCTCTTCCCCTTCCTCTTCCTCCTCCTTACAACATGCTTATGAAAGAAAGGCACAGAGAGGCAGGTACTTGCTCGTGGCTACTTCCTTCCCTCCCATATGTTGGACCAAGACCCCTCCCTGGCATCTGGTACTGCCTGGACGTCGAGGGAGTGGGAGATGAGGCATGCCAGTGAAAGCTGTCAGAGCTTTCCTGTTTTGGTTTTGTCTGCTTAGCATAACATGTAAGACTGAGTTCTGGTGGCAGGGACCTAGTCCTTGGGGCTATAGCACTAGCGAAGGGAGGTCAACTGCTCTGGGCCTTGGCTAAGAGCAACTCCTGCTCCAGAGATATGGTGCCAAGGGCTTATTAATTTTGATACTAATTTGCTTTTCTGACCAAATACCTGGTATCAAAAGATGGGAAGGCAAAGACTGGAAGCAGTGTTGTGACCATGGGGTCCAGCCCCAAACTATGAAGAAAACACAAAGTGTATAAATCTGAGTAAGTATATATTTACACACCTCTTTAAATAGGTTGTTATCAAAGATTTATTCAATGGGTAATATGCTCCTCGTGGCTGGGAAGCATCAGTTGCCATATATTAAAAACAAAGAAAAGAGGTGTCTGGGTGGCTTCCTCCATAAGTGTCACTTCCATTCAGGTCATGATCCCAGGGTCCTGGGATGGAGCCCCACATCAGGCTCTCTGCTCAGTGGGAAACCTGCTTCTCCTTTTCCCTCTGCCCTGCTTATAGTTCCTCTTCCTGTCTCTCTGTCTGTCAAATAAATAAAATATTTAAAAAAGAAACAAACAAAATGTTTTTAAAAGGTCTTTTTTTTTTTTTAATTTTCTACGGGTGCCTGGATGACTCAGTTGTTTAAGCAGGTGTTTGCCTTTGGCTGAGGTCATGATTCCAGTGTACAGGGATCCAGCCCTGCATGGGACTCCTTGCACCCCAAGGAGCTTGCTTCTTCCTCTCCCTCTGCACGTGATTTACCCCGCTTGTGCACTTCCTCTGTCTCTCTCTCTCTCTCTTGCTGTCAATAAACAAAATAAAATCTTTTACTAAATAAATAAATAAATAAACCTACTTTCAGTTTAGGTCCCTTAACAATAATTGCTACTGCTTCATTTAAAAAAAAAAAGATAATTTAGAAAGATGCTTCCAGAGCTAAAAATCTGTTTTTTTTTTTCAGGATTAAATATAGAATTGCTTTATAAAGTAAAACAAAATCTCTGCTATATTAACACTAATCACACTATAACTTTGGTGGTTATATCAAGATAATTAAAAGTGATTTTAAAGCAAATTTCATTATCAGACATAATGATCAAGTCAAAATTACAGAAGACTAAAAGGATGAATTTATCAGGGAGTATAATAATTCTTGACTTTTAATACTTAATAACAGATTTGGGGATACATAGGGAAAAACTAATAAGAAAAATCATAAGTTCTCCCTTAGAAGAGAAACGGAAAAAAGTTTCAACACCTTTATTTTAAGATTATATAGAGAAATGGTCATCAAATTGGTAAGATATGTAAGACTTGAACAAAATTATCAACTAACTAGATATGCTTGATATTACAGAACACTCCCAACAACCACAGACTACATATATCTTAAGCCATGATTTTCTTTGAAAAGGTCAACATTGATAATGTTCTAGTCATACCTCCGTGTACCAGGAAAGAAGTAGAACATTTCTTGAAAGACACAGCTATCAAAGCTCCATTGAGAAACCGTAAAGATGGAGAAGGGATTTGCAAATTATATATCTGATAATGGACATCTCCTCTGATTATTAAAAAATGAATAAAAATAAAAAACCTTACTAATAACCAAACAGAGTAACCAATTTTACATGTGAAGGAAATTATTGAAGACATGTCACCAAAAGGATATGGATGGCTTATAAGCACATGACAAATTTCTCAACATTTAGACATTAAAGAAATACAAATTAAAATCATAATGAGACATGCTTACATATCTATTAGAATGGCTAAAATTATAAAGGCTAATTGTACTTCGTCTGAGCTAGATTGAGAAGCAACAAAAAATCTAAACTGTTGTTGGCATATATCATGATACCACCACTTTGGAAAAGAGTTTGAAAATTTTTTCAAATGCAAAATATGTTGCAGTTACACAAATAGCCATTTTACTTCTAGGCATTTAACCAAGAGAAACTAACCCTATGTTCATACAAGGCCTTGTATATGAATTTCATAGCAGCTTTATTTTTAAGAATTGAAAACAGTGGAAATGTTCATCAATGTCCATCAATAGAGCAAAGACAAATTATGATCTATTCATTAAAGAGATTACTGTTCAACATCAAAATGAACTATTTACAACTGGAGATTCTCAAAGTAATGGTGCTGAGAAAAGAAAAGCCAGGCAATGAATAGTATATACTGTGTGATTTCATGACTATAAAAAAATCTAGAAAATACAAATTTATAAATAGTCCCAGTCATCAAATATATTGGTGTGATTTTAGTGCCTTCTTCTGTGCTCCCATAGCTTCCTACACTTGGATCTCCAAGCATTTGTTATACCATATGAAAATATATGAACTCTTTTTCTTTATTCTGTCTTACAAGAAAAAGAATCTTTGAAATTTTATGGACATTTGAACTCTCAGTTATTAGCAGAAATTCTATCACACAGTAAGTTTCCAAATATAAAAGCCAGAGTTTTACAATGACTTCTAAGCTTTTACATGATCTAGCCACTCATTTAACCTCTGTGACCTCTTTCCCTGCTACTCTTCAGTCCCTCACAGTGGCCTCCTTGCTATTCCTCAGATATGCCAGGCACGATCCAACCTTATGGCCTTCAAGATAGCCAATTCCTTTGTTTGGAGTGACCTTATTGCTGATAGTTCTGGGCAAATTCATCACCTTTCCATACCTTTGTTCAATTGTCAGCTTCATTGTAACTACCCTGGTCTTCCTATTAAAATTCTTAACTCCCCATCCCCTGCCTAGCAACCTTGATTTTTCTCACCCTGATCTAAGTTTTCTTTTTCCCCATTGTACTCATCATTTTTGAATGCACTATGCAATTTCTGTTAAGGTTTATAGCTTTTAATTGTCTCCCCCTTTAAACAAAAGTTCTACAAAGCCAAGTATTTCATTTACCAGTGTAGTCTGAAGTAATATCTGCCAAAAATAGGTTCAGTAAACAATTGGTAAATTTCAGAATAAATTAATGTTGAGAGTATACTGAATTTCATAAGTCATTTCAATATTTTTTTCCAAAAAATAAACTATGTAAAACATACCTTAAATTTAATTTCAAAATATTTTATAGCATATAATGGACAATATACATAAGCCTTAAAAAAACAATCATAAAAATAACCATTTCATACCTACTTAAAAATTGAATAATACCACAATCCTAGATCCTCTCTGAATGCTCTAAAATAACCCTTCAAAGGAAATACATTTTTAAAAATAACAGATTTTTTGGCAAATAATTTAATAAAATAAAAGTTTCATTCATCTATGTAGGTCATAATAAATGTTTTTAATAAGCATGAAATTATCACTCTGAAGTGTGCTAAAATGAAACCACCTGCTAAGGGTGAGAGAACAAAAATAAACATTATTTTTCCAAATAAGAGGAATTTATTACCTTTGAATGTGGATTTGTTCAAACTGGCAATAAAGGAATATGGAAACACAAACCATGGAAAGTCATATTTTAGATATCTAAAAGACTACAAAGTGAAGAGTATACATTTTCTAAATGTTACATAATGCTACATAATGACAAGATGACAGGTTGTGACAAATAGCATTTTAAAAGCTCTACTCATAATGGAATGGAAGGTGTCATTTCCCTATAATTTTATATATGTCATTAATTTACTATATCTGGATACAGCATATTACCAAACAGATGTTCATCAAAGACTAAATCATTTTTAATGGAACATAATAATTTGAACCTACACCTATTAATCATTTTATTTGATCAAACATTTATAGTCTTGCTAAACATTTTATCAGTTGTCGACAAATTAAAAAAAATAGGATAAAAAGTCGTGTTAGGAAAAGTAGATTTTCTTTGAAATTTGCATTTAAATGAAAATATTTGCTGATATTTTTAAAACTTTAAATGTAGTTTTATATATATCTGACCTACCAAAATGATATAAAATTTTTGGAGACTTAATATTGTTTGGGACACATGGTAAGCAATAATCACTTTTTTAGTTGATCCAAGTGTTCGACCTTTCTTAATTATTCTAGTACCACAATTTACTTGTTCTAAGATTAGTCCTCCCCCCCATTTTAATATCTCTTAAGGTGGCACTCACCTTGCACTTGAGGACATATCCTAGTTTAACTGACAGCATTTCTCTTTCTTAGTTGAACATAAACTATATTGCATCTTACACTTGATGAAAGCTAGAATGCAATTAAATACTCTATTATGGTTACGATTCTGATACTTGAAATCATCCAGTAGCTCCCTGTGCCCCCACAGTGTAGTACCTCACCTCCTTGGCATAGTATACAAACCATCTCACCCCCAGTGTTAACTCCGCGGCTCAGCCTACATCCCCAGGTGATGCTGTGAGATCAGCTGTCGGTTGTCATGAACTTCCTGTAGTTTCCCGAATGCACTGTGCTGCGTGCTGGCACTTTGAAACTTGACACACTCATCCTCAGTCTTCTCTTTGCCCTTGTCTATCAGCTCCCCTGAAAACCTGTTCCTAAGTGGCTTTTCCCAGCTCCAACCTACCCTTGGCAATCTTTTCTCTCCCTGTGGTAAAGCCTGTCACACTGCACCATGGACATGCCGTTTGTCCCACTGAGAAGAGAAAAGGGACAGTGAGGGCCCCCCAGCATTTGCAGCAATAGTGCAGAGCCCCATGCCTGGCTTGCAGGAAATGCCAGATCATGAAGACAAACGGAGATCATCCTCTGGCAAAAACCAGCCCTTCTTTGCCTACCACAGGATCTGGATCAATAAAGGACAGCCAGTTATTATTGCTGTTTTTCTAGGGATTTTTTCCCCATATATTTCCCAGGTCTTTACTCTTTTTATAGCACTTAAATTCAGGCTTCAACCACTTCCTAGTCAGATCAGATGAAATCATTTTCCTTCGCATACCCTCGATGTATTTCACACCTAGTAATTCTTTTTTTAAATATATTATTTACCCATTTGACAGACACATCACAAGTAGGTAGAGAGGCAGGCAGAGAGAGAGGAGGGTAGCAGGCTCACCGCTGAGCAGAGAGCCCGATGTGGGGCTTCATCCCAGGATCCTGAAATCATGACCTGAGCCAAAGGCAGAGGCCTAAACCACTGAGCCACGCAGGAGGCCCCACATCTGGTAATTTTTAATCAACGTGGATTTGCTGCATCAAATAGTTCCTTCTTCAAATATAAATATATAAATATATTGGTCAAGTCACTCACATGTCTTAGGAGAATGTCATGCCTTTAGTAGCAAACTTGAAATCTTGGCCATTGGTTTTGATTTTTGATTTTTGTTTTGGTTTGATTTGGTTTGGTTTTTGTAATTTTAAAAATCCCTCCAGCCCTTGGCTCTGTCTGACCTGATTGCTTTCAGCTGTTTCTGCAACAAAATTGTCCCAGCAACGAAAACTCTCATTGTTTACAGTGGCGCCCCCTTCTGAACACTTTGTTAATAAAAAGCTTTTTTTTTTTTTTTTTTTTTTTTTTTTTTTTTTTTTTTTGCTATGGTAAATGTGGAACAAAAATGAAGTATTTCAAAGTGGTGAACCACAGATAAATTTCTCTAAGGGTTGGGTGAGAGTTACTCAAAAAGGAACTTGACAAGGCTTTTAAAGATATCGACAATCATTATAACATAATGTGACTGATTGTTACCGTGCTCTTAACTGGGCAAACACTTGTTGGTATCCAAGAAAGACTAACATAGTTGAGATGGTTCTAGCGGCCTTCTAGCACAGGGTCTCATGAGGCAGGGATTCTAGCCACTGGCTGTGCAAGGCATGAGGCCTGTTAGTGATTCTATTTTTTCCTCTGCAGAATGGGTCTTTCTACAATCCAGGTACTTTCTACCCCAATAAATAATGCGGCGATTCGCTCAGTGAGTTGTACTTTTGGTTTAAACAGCCAACTCTCTCTTAAAAAGGACTTTTGTTTAAACTCCTTAGAAAAAGAGTCCTTTTACAAAAATCCTTTTTTTTTTTTTATTTTTTAATCCCATATGTTTACTCTGATCGTGGAACTTTGTCATTATGACCTTCTCGGCTGATTAACATATTCATCATCAGCACCTACTGCTCTTCTCTCCTGGTGGTCTCTCCGGAAGGGGTCTTCTCTAGCTCTTCTAGCAGGAGATGGGCACTTCCCCTCTACCCCTGTTGCCGGACCAACCTTACCTCTCCTGCAGGGTCAGGTCGGCCTGGCCTTTTATCTGTTGTTCTCTTCTGAGTGGTTAGTTTTTCATAGATACTGTGCTTTGCTTTTGTCAGGATTGACCCTGGACTATCAAAACCCTTTTCTTGTGCCAGTGAAGCCTAAGAAACAGTCCTGATGGGAGAACCAGGAACTCGAACAGATCATATTTATCCTGAATGTTCCGTCCAAAATGAAAAATACATTTCTGAGGAGCCTCAAGATCTCTGAGAAGGGAAATTTCACCAACACTGTCATGTAGGGGCATCATTTCCGATTCTGTGTCAATTTTCCTACTATCACAGCTAATAATTCTCTACCTCAGATAGCGCATTCTCAACCGTTTCCTCTCCCTAAGGAAGTTGCTCTTAGAGTCTGCACATGGCACTTGGGGCCTGCTGGTCGTTGGCTACTGCGCTCTGTACTTTGGGTCTAACAGCTGCGGGGGCATCAAGATGAGAACGTCTCTTGTTCTCAGACTTAATATAGTTTAGGGCGCATGGTAAGCAATAATCACTTTTTTAGTTTATCCAAGTGTTCGACCTTTCTTAATTATTCTAGTACCACAATTTACTTGTTCTAAGATTTGTCCTCCCCCCCCATTTTAATATCTCTTAAGGTGGCACTCACCTTGCACTTGAGGACATATCCTGGTTTAACTGACAGCATTTCTCTTTCTTAGTCGAACATAATCTATATTGCATCTTACACTTGATGAAAGCTAGGATGCAATTAAATACTCTAATATGGTTACGATTCTGATACTTGAAATCCTCCAGTAGCTCCCTGTGCCCCCACAGTGTAGTACCACACCTCCTCGGCATAGTATACAAACCATGTCACCCCCACTGTTAACCCCGCGGCTCAGCCTCCATCCTCAGGTGATGCTGCCAGATCAGCTGTCGGTTGTCATGAACTTCCTGTAGTTTCCCGAATGCACTGTGCTGCGTGCTGGCACTTTGAAACTTGACACACTCATCCTCAGTCTTCTCTTTGCCCTTGTCTATCAGCTCCCCTGAAAACCTGTTCCTAAGTGGCTTTTCCCAGCTCCAACCTACCCTTGGCAATCTTTTCTCTCCCTGTGGTAAAGCCTGTCACACTGCACCATGGACATGCCGTTTGTCCCACTGAGAAGAGAAAAGGGACAGTGAGGGCCCCCCAGCATTTGCAGCAATAGTGCAGAGCCCCATGCCTGGCTTGCAGGAAATGCCAGATCATGAAGACAAACGGAGATCATCCTCTGGCAAAAACCAGCCCTTCTTTGCCTACCACAGGATCTGGATCAATAAAGGACAGCCAGTTATTATTGCTGTTTTTCTAGGGATTTTTTCCCCATATATTTCCCAGGTCTTTACTCTTTTTATAGCACTTAAATTCAGGCTTCAACCACTTCCTAGTCAGATCAGATGAAATCATTTTCCTTCGCATACCCTCGATGTATTTCACACCTAGTAATTCTTTTTTTAAAAATATATTATTTACCCATTTGACAGACACATCACAAGTAGGTAGAGAGGCAGGCAGAGAGAGAGGAGGGTAGCAGGCTCACCGCTGAGCAGAGAGCCCGATGTGGGGCTTCATCCCAGGATCCTGAAATCATGACCTGAGCCAAAGGCAGAGGCCTAAACCACTGAGCCACGCAGGAGGCCCCCCACATCTGGTAATTTTTAATCAACGTGGATTTGCTGCATCAAATAGTTCCTTCTTCAAATATAAATATATAAATATATTGGTCAAGTCACTCACATGTCTTAGGAGAATGTCATGCCTTTAGTAGCAAACTTGAAATCTTGGCCATTGGTTTTTGATTTTTGATTTTTTTTTGTTTTGGTTTGATTTGGTTTGGTTTTTTGTAATTTTAAAAATCCCTCCAGCCCTTGGCTCTGTCTGACCTGATTGCTTTCAGCTGTTTCTGCAACAAAATTGTCCCAGCAACGAAAACTCTCATTGTTTACAGTGGCGCCCCCTTCTGAACACTTTGTTAATAAAAAGCTTTTTTTTTTTTTTTTTTTTTTTTTTTTGCTATGGTAAATGTGGAACAAAAATGAAGTATTTCAAAGTGGTGAACCACAGATAAATTTCTCTAAGGGTTGGGTGAGAGTTACTCAAAAAGGAACTTGACAAGGCTTTTAAAGATATCGACAATCATTATAACATAATGTGACTGATTGTTACCGTGCTCTTAACTGGGCAAACACTTGTTGGTATCCAAGAAAGACTAACATAGTTGAGATGGTTCTAGCGGCCTTCTAGCACAGGGTCTCATGAGGCAGGGATTCTAGCCACTGGCTGTGCAAGGCATGAGGCCTGTTAGTGATTCTATTTTTTCCTCTGCAGAATGGGTCTTTCTACAATCCAGGTACTTTCTACCCCAATAAATAATGCGGCGATTCGCTCAGTGAGTTGTACTTTTGGTTTAAACAGCCAACTCTCTCTTAAAAAGGACTTTTGTTTAAACTCCTTAGAAAAAGAGTCCTTTTACAAAAATCCTTTTTTTTTTTTATTTTTTAATCCCATATGTTTACTCTGATCGTGGAACTTTGTCATTATGACCTTCTCGGCTGATTAACATATTCATCATCAGCACCTACTGCTCTTCTCTCCTGGTGGTCTCTCCGGAAGGGGTCTTCTCTAGCTCTTCTAGCAGGAGATGGGCACTTCCCCTCTACCCCTGTTGCCGGACCAACCTTACCTCTCCTGCAGGGTCAGGTCGGCCTGGCCTTTTATCTGTTGTTCTCTTCTGAGTGGTTAGTTTTTCATAGATACTGTGCTTTGCTTTTGTCAGGATTGACCCTGGACTATCAAAACCCTTTTCTTGTGCCAGTGAAGCCTAAGAAACAGTCCTGATGGGAGAACCAGGAACTCGAACAGATCATATTTATCCTGAATGTTCCGTCCAAAATGAAAAATACATTTCTGAGGAGCCTCAAGATCTCTGAGAAGGGAAATTTCACCAACACTGTCATGTAGGGGCATCATTTCCGATTCTGTGTCAATTTTCCTACTATCACAGCTAATAATTCTCTACCTCAGATAGCGCATTCTCACCGTTTCCTCTCCCTAAGGAAGTTGCTCTTAGAGTCTGCACATGGCACTTGGGGCCTGCTGGTCGTTGGCTACTGCGCTCTGTACTTTGGGTCTAACAGCTGCGGGGCATCAAGATGAGAACGTCTCTTGTTCTCAGACTTAATATAGTTTAGGGCGCATGGTAAGCAATAATCACTTTTTTAGTTTATCCAAGTGTTCGACCTTTCTTAATTATTCTAGTACCACAATTTACTTGTTCTAAGATTTGTCCTCCCCCCCCATTTTAATATCTCTTAAGGTGGCACTCACCTTGCACTTGAGGACATATCCTGGTTTAACTGACAGCATTTCTCTTTCTTAGTCGAACATAATCTATATTGCATCTTACACTTGATGAAAGCTAGGATGCAATTAAATACTCTAATATGGTTACGATTCTGATACTTGAAATCCTCCAGTAGCTCCCTGTGCCCCCACAGTGTAGTACCACACCTCCTCGGCATAGTATACAAACCATGTCACCCCCACTGTTAACCCCGCGGCTCAGCCTCCATCCTCAGGTGATGCTGCCAGATCAGCTGTCGGTTGTCATGAACTTGCTGTAGTTTCCCGAATGCACTGTGCTGCCTCCTGGCACTTTGAAACTTGACACACTCATCCTCATTCTTCTCTTTGCCCATGTCTATCAGCTCCCCTGAAAATCTGTTCCTAAGTGGCTTTTCCCAGCTCCAACGTACCCTTGGCAGTCTTTTCTCTCCCTGTGGTAAAGCCTGTCACACTGCACCATGGACATGACGTTTGTCCCACTGAGAAGAGAAAACGGACAGTGAGGGCCCCCCAGCATTTGCAGCTCTAGTGCAGAGCCCCATGCCTGGCTTGTAGGAAATGCCAGATCATAAAGACAAACGAAGATCATCCTCTGCCTAAAAGCAGCTGTTCTATCCCTAACACAGGATCTGGATCAATAAAGGGCAGTCAGTTATTATTGCTGTTTTTCTAGGGATTTTTTCGCCATATATTTAAGGGGTTGCTGGTTAGCCCCAGAGGGAATGTTTTTTCTTCTGGAGGGCAGGCAGAGGGTGGCATTGTACTTCTGAAATTGCCAAACTGGAGGGCTTTGGGTCAGGAGTTGAGGACAGAATACGGAGAACACAATCAACCTTAGGTTTCTGGGCGAGGGCATGGCAGGTACACTCTGCAGAGCTGAATCGAGAACTCGTGCATCTGAAATCAGGTGAGGATCTGACGAAATCTCAGGTTGGAGTTTCTGTCCCTTATGGCCCTCTACATGAAAAGATGGTGGAATATGAGGCCATGGAATTTTTCCCACCATGGGAGTTGTGAGATGCTCCAAATCGTACAGAGTCTTCTGCAGGACGATTGAGACCTGTTGGTTGCCTCCAGGATTTCCCATACGGATCGATTCCGAGTAGGGTTCTAAGAATGGAAGGCTGGGAAGCCCAACTCTCATTCCTCTTGTCTCCGAGTGACAAGACAGGTTAGATCTGCTGGATCGGGGGGAGAAACTGAGAGGGTTGAGTTGAAATGGACTGTCTTGTGGATGGGTCCTAATGTGGGTTTGTGTCCATGGAGAACTTGGAATGAGGCAGTGGCACACTGTCCCTGAAGGGTTCTCCTAACCAGAGGCTTTGACACAGCTCAACGTGCAAGATTCCCACGTGGAGACGAGATTTGTTCTGATGGGTGACTCATGAAACAGCCATATGCTGCTATTGGAATCCAGGCCTCTGAGGAGAGATGACTGGACAACAAAGCAATGGATCCAATTAGGATCTAGGGGCCTGCTCATTCCAATTTACCTCTGGGTACATCTGTCCACGGGTCTAGGTGCAGGTAGATGCTCAGCTGGTGTCAGACCGCCCTTGTTTTTCCTGGGCAGTCAACACTATTGGGATATCCCCGAGCACTTTGTAGGTTTATGATCCTATTTCTAGGTTTGTGGCCAATGGAATGGGCAGAATTCCCAGGTACAGTTCTCTTGGAGGTACCCCTCTTGGAGTTTGGCTCCAAGAACCTGTGCCTGTAGGTTTTGTGGGCCAGGGCTGTGGGGACAGTTGTCTGAAAACACAAACTCGGCTTAGGTTTCGGGTCGTAGGTATTGCAGGACTGATCTACAGACCGTGAGGAGAACTCTTCAGGATATGAAGAAGGGGGCGAGTGTGAGACGCTTGCTCAAGATTTTTGTCTCTGGATATTGTGTCACTGATGGCCGTGGAATGTCCGGGTGGCCTCCTGGGCCATGGACGAGTCTTCCTCTCTGGGCATTTGGCCCGATCCCAAGAGTTTGGGGTTATTCTTTGAGATGGGAGGAGTCGGTTTTGTTTTGTTTTTACCTCAGGTGTCCCACCAAAAGAGAGTTTCCAGAGCAGAGCCCTGGGGAGGGGCGACTGGACAACCAGAAAGCTGGTTAAACCTTGGGGCCTAGGGGCATGGCAAGCCCATTATGACGTCTAATGGTCCAGCCACTGAGAGGACTTACTAGAGGACAGGACTCACGCTGAGGGTCACAATGCGTGTTTGTGCCCTCTTCGTACTCAAGCATGGGCGGGGCCTCATGGTGAACGCTGGTTTCTCCTACACTGAACGTGGGACAACATGCCAACCACAAGGTTTCTTGCCATAGGGAAGGAGGAGTTCTGATTTCTTCATCACATTCACCCCGTGGCGGGGTGTGGAGTTAAGGTCTATGTTCTGAAGCCTGAGAAGCTAGGTTGGGAATAGATGACGAGCTAAGGCCATGGCGGGTCTGTTGTGCTCAGTGTGCGGTGCTCACCAGCTCTCGGTGTTGGTCAGGAAGTCCGGGCTCAGGCTGTGTCAGACAGTGTATTAGTGCCCAGATTTGTCGATATAATTTGTGTACAGAAGGGTGCCGTGTAGGTCTATCCTCATTTGGGGTGTCTGGGAAGCTCCATAGGGCAACATTTTGTTTTTTTGTTTTTTTTTGGAGGGCAGGCAGAGTGCTGCCTTGTGGGTCCAGAATTGCCAAACGTGAGGTCTTGGGGGCGAGGAGTGTGAGGATGGACATTGGAGAACAGAAGTTTCACATAGGTTTAAGGGCGAGGGCAAGGCCGGCACACTCTGCACAGCTGAATCGAGATGTCGTGCATCCGAATTCAGGGCGAGGATCAGACGTTGGCTCAGGTTGGAGTTCCTGTCCATGATTTCCCCTTCAGAAAGGGGGTGGGGGCTTCAGAAAGCCATCACGGTTTTCCCACGTTGGGAGTTGTGAGATGCTCCAAAACGCAAGGATTCCTTCTGCAGGACATTTGAGACCTTTTGGATGGGTCCAGGACGTTCCATATGGAAGGACGCCAGAGCAGGGTTCTAAGGGCGGAGCCCTGGGCAACCCGCCTCGCATCTCAATTGTCTCCTAGCGACAAGACAGGTTCTATCTGCTGGCTCTGGGGGAGCAACCGAGAAGCCAGAGTTGAAATGGACTCTCCTGCGGATGGATCCTAATGTGGGTTTGTGTCCATGGAGACCTTGGAAAGGGGTGGTGGCACCGGGCCCTGAAGGATTCTCCTAACCGGAAGTTTTGACACAGTTCCAGCCTGCTATTTTCCCATGTCGAGACAAGATTTGCCTCCGGAAACCCCCGCATGCTGGTATTTGAAAACATGCCTCTGAGGAGAGATGCCTGGAAACCCAAGCAATGGATCCGATCACGGCCTAGGGACCTGTGAGGTTCAATCTACTACCCTGGTGACATCCAACTACGGTATGAGTGGAGGTAGATGCTCAGCTGTTGTCAGACGCCCTTGTTTGTCCCGGGCGGCCTACACAATTGGGATGGCTTCAGGGACTGTGGAGGTTTCTCCTAATTTGGAGGCGTGTGGTCAAGTGAATGGGCAGAATTCCAGTGGAGTGGGCAGGCACAGACCTGATGTGTGGCTCCAGGGGCCCCAGCCTGGAGGGTGTGTGGGCCAGGAGTGTGGGGATAGAAGTCTGAAAACACTAACTCGGCTTACGTTTGGGGACATAAGTATGGCAGGCCCGATCTACAGACCGTGAGGAGAACTCTTCGGGATATGAAGAAAGAGTGAGTGTGAGGCATTGATTCAGGCTTTTGTCTCTGGATTTTGTGTCAACAATGGCCGTGGAATGTCAAGGAGGCCTCATGGGCAAGTCTTCCTCTCTGGGCATTTGGCACGAACCCAATTGTTTTGGGTCCATCTTGGGGATGGGAGGAGTCCTTTCAGTTTGGTTACCTCAGGTGTCCCAACAAAAGAGGGATCTCAAAGCAGAGCCCGGGGGGGGGGGCGAATGGACAAACCGAACTATGGTTACTTCTAGCCACTGAGAGTGCTTCCTTGAGGACAGAACTCACGCTGAGGGTCACAATGTGTGTTTATGCCTTCTAGGCGCTCAAGCATGGGCGGGAATCATGGTCCACACTGTTGCTCCTACACTGAACGTTGGGCTCCATGCCAACCACATGTATTCTTGCCATGGGGAAGTAGTAGTTCTGATTTTTTCATCTGTTTCACCGCTGGGCCGTGATTGGAGTTACGGTCTAGTTTGTGTAGTCTGAAAACCGAGCTTGGGAAGAGATGACGACTTAAGTCCATGTCAGGTCCGACGTGCTCAGTGTGGAGCCAGCTTGCTGAGTGTTGGTCGGGAGGTTCAGGCCTAGGCTGCGTGAGACCAGGCATTAGATTTCAGGGTATATTGTATAATTGGGGGAGAGTCGAGTGCCGTGCAGCTTGATCCGCATTTAGCGTTTCTGGGTAGCCCCAAGGGCAACGTTTTTCTTCTGGAGGGCAGGCAGAGTGCTGTTTTGTGGCTCCGGAATTCCCAAACTGGATGCCCTTTGGGCAAGGAGTGTGAGGACGGAAGAATAAGAACACAAGTTAGGCGTAGGTTTCGGGACGAGGGCACGGCAGGCACTCTCTGCAGATCTGAATCGGGACTTCGTGCATCTGAAGTCAGGGAGAGGTTCAGACCTAGGCTCAGGTTGGAGTTTCTGTCCATTATGGCCCTTTCTTGAAGGGGGCAGCATCTCGAGGCCATGGAGGTTTACCCAGGAGGGGAGTTGGGATATGCTCCAAGCCACAAGGATTTTTTCTGATCAACAATTGAGATCTGTTGGATCACTCCAGGATGTTTCATACGGAACGACAGCAAAGCAGGGATCGAAGGATGGAACCCTGGGCAGACTGCCTCGATTCTAACTGTCTCCTAGTTAATAGACAGTTTTGATATGCTAGCTCTAGGGGAGCAATGGAGGGGGCTGAGTTGAAATGGACTCTCCTGCGCATAGGTCCTAATGTGGGTTTGTGTGCATGGAGACCTTGGCACGGGGCGGTGGCACACGGACCCTGAATGCTTCTCCTAACCAGAGGTTTTGCGTCATCTCCAAAAGACAAGTTTCCCATGTGGAGACTAGATTTGATCTGATTGGTGCCTCAGGAAAGCCCCACATGCTGATATTGGAAACCAGGCCTCTGATGAGAGATAGCAGGAAACCAAAACAATGGACCCCATTAGGGCCTAGGGCCCTGTCCCGTTCAATCTCCTTCTCTGGGGACATCCATCTACAGTACGAGTGGAGATGGAAGCTCAGCTGGTTCCAGGCAGCCCTTGTTTGTCCTGGGCGTTCTATGCTATTGGGATGGCCTTGGGGACTTTGGAGGTTTCTCCTAGTTTGTATGATTGTGGTCAATGGAAGGGGCAGAATTCCCGTGGAGTTGAGAGGCACAGACCTGACACTGACACTGAATGGGAGCCTGACCCTAACTGTAACCCTAAACATAACCCTGACCCTGACACTAACACGGGCCCTGACCCGAAACCTAACACTGAACCTAACCCTAAAACTAAAAACCTAACATGTCCCTGACACTGATCCTAACCTGGTCTAACCCTAACCCTCAACTTATCTCTAACCCTAACCTTAACCCCACTTTAACAATAATCCTGACCCTAACCTGACCCTGATCATAACCCTAACTCTGACCCAATCCGTGATCCTGAACAGTATCGTAACCCTAAAACTAAGCCTGATCCAGAACCTACTCATAAAACAGAACTGAAACATAAAGCTGACCATGAACCTAACCCTGACCCTGACCCTAACCCTGACACTAAAACTGTCCCAAACCTATCACTGACCCTGACATGAACCTGCCCGCAACCAAAACTTGAAACTGACCCTAAATCTGACCATGACCCTGCCTGACCCTAAACCTAACCGTCACCCTAACACTGAGCCTGACCCTTACTGTGACCGTAACGCTAACCCTGACCCTACTGTGAGCCTGACCCTAAACCTAAACATGAACCTAACCCTAACCCTGACCCCTACACTAAGCCTTACACTAACCCTGACCCCAAAGACGTCTAACCTGACCTCAATGGGGTCTAACCCTAACCCTGACCCTAAGGCTTTCTAAGCCTAATCTTAACACTAACCTGGTCTAAACCCAGCTCTGTTCCCACCAGCAGGGACAACAGCTGCACCCAGGCATCCCAGGGTTTGGGGGGAGGCTGTGTGGGGGTCACTGTATGGGCACTGCATTGAGTGGAGTGTGAGCCTTGAGCAGCTTGGGGATCGGGGACTCAGGGAGCTCTGGTGGAGCAGGAAGTTCGGTAAGGAGCGCCCCGGAAGTGGTGACTTGGCTTCCCTGATGACAGAGCCCAACGGAATTGGAACCCACGAATCCAGGCACCCCTTTACAGAGAAAACCCCCCTGCGCAGCTCATTTCTAGGCACATCCTAAAGGAAGTGACATGTTCTTCTGCTGTACTGAAACCGAGAGAATGCAGGGAGAAGACACGTCCCCTCCCTGGCAGGTCATGTCAGATTTCCCCAATGCCTCATGCCCTTTAGCTAATAAAATCAAAAGGTGACACCAGGGAGCTCAGAGTCAGAGTCCCACACCTTCTGATCCATGGGTATAGCCCTAGGTCTCCTCCCCGTCTGTGTGTGTGTGTGTGTGTGTGTGTGTGTGTGCGTGTGTGCCTCTGGGTGTTTGTGAGTCTGTGTGTAAAGAAGAGCTGGCCATGCCATCGTGGGTGGAGATGCCCCAAGCATGATCAGGCTGATGAGGGTTTAGATGTCTGGTGGGCAAGTCATGTTCATACCCCAGTTTAAGGCTGGTTAAGTGGGTCGGGTGGAGGGTCTACACCCTTCTGCCCAGGGTTTATCCTGAGACCCTGAAGGGATGGGTCCATACCCAGGAGCGGGTCTGACCCCAAAAGTAACCACTAACCCTGACCCTGACACTGACTGTGATCCTGACCTGAACTCTAAACCTAAACCTAAGCCTGACACTAACCCTGATGTGGACGCTGCACTTAAACCTAACGCTGATAATACTGTAACTAAGACTCATATGTAACCATGACCCTGACCTTGACCCTAATCCGAACCCTGACGCTGACCTAACCCTGACCCTAACCCTACCCCTGACCGTGACTGTGAGCCTGATGCTAACCTTACACAAACCTGTCCCTGACCCGAATGTGGACTTTAAACCAATACCTGAACCTGACCCTAAACCTGACACTGGTGCTAAACTTCACCCTGACCCTGACCCTGACCATGACGATAAACCTAACCCTGACCCTAACAGTGACCCCGACCCTGAATGAACAACAAACCTGACCCTGACTGTGAGCCTGACCTTAACACTAACCCTAAATGTCACCCTGACCCTGACACTAACACGGGACCTCCCCCGGATCCTATCGCTGAACCCAACCCTAACACTAACCAATAACCCTACCATGGACCCTGATCCTAACAAGCTCTAACCCTAACTGTCAACCAAATGCTAACCCTAACACTAACCCTAACTTTAACAATAACCCTGACCCTATACCTGACTCTGATCATAACCCTAACCCTGAACTTCGTCTATACCAGACCCTGACCCTATACCTGAACCTGGCCCTGATCCTAAACCTAACCATGACCCTAACACTGACCACTACATAACCCTGTCGCTGACCCGAATGTGGACTTTAAACCAATACCTGATCCTGACCGTAAACCTGACACTGGCCCTAGACTTCACCCTGACCCTTACCCAGGTAAAGACCATAAACCTAACGCTGACCCTAACAGAGACGCTGACCCTGACCCTAACAATAACCCTGACACTGAATGGGAGCCTGACCCTAACTCTAACCCTAACCGTAACCCTGACCCTGACACTAACACAGGCCCTGACCCGAAACCTAACGCTGAACCTAACCCTAAAACTAACCCCTAACATTATCCATGACACTGACCCTAACCCAATCTAACCCTAACCCTCAAACTACCTCTAACCCTAAGCCTAAAAACACTTTAAAAATAAACCTGACCCTCTCCCTGACCCTGATCATAACCCTAACTGTGAACTTTGCCTATGTCAGACCTTAACCTTAAACCTGACCCTGGCCTTGACCTTAACACTGACCCTAACCCTGACTGTAAACCTAACTCTGACCCAATCCGTGATTCTGAACAGAATCATAACCCTAAAGCTAACCCTGATCCTGAACCTACTCATAAAACAGAACCTAAACATAAAGCTGACCTTACCATAACCATGAACATAACCCTGACCCTGACCCTAACCTTGACACTAAAACGGTCCCAAACCAAACCTGACCCTGACATGAACCTTGCCCCCAAACCAAAACTTGAACCTGACCCTAAATCTGACCATAACCCTTAACCTGACCCTAAACCTAACCGTCACCCTAACACTGACCCTGACCCTGACTCTGACCATAACACTAACCCTTATCCTACTGTGAGCCTGTCCCTAATCCTAACCATGAACGTAAACCTAACCCTGACCCCTACCCTAAGCCTTACGCTAACCCTTACCCCAACGACGTCTAAACCTAACTCTGACCCTAAGTCTTTCAAAACCCTAACCCTAACACTAACCTAGTCTAAACCCAGCTCGGTTGCCTCCAGCGGGGACAACAGCTGCACCCAGGCCTCCCAGGCGCGGGGAGGAGGCTGTATGGGGGACACTGGATGGGCACTGCATTGAGTGGAGTGTGAGCCTGAGCAGCTTGCGGACCGGAGGCTCAGGGAGCTCTGGTGAAGCAGGAAGTTCGGTAAGGAGCCCCCAGGCAGTGGTGACCTCACTTCCCTGACGACAGAGCCCAACGGAATTGGAACCCACGTATCCAGGCACCCCATTACAGAGAAAACCCCCCTGCCTAGCTCATTTCTAGGCACATCCTAAAGGAAGCGATATGTTCTTCTGCTGTACTGAAGCCGAGAGGATGCAGGGAGAAGAGAGATCGCCCGCCAGACACATCGCCTCCCTTCAGATCATATCAGGATTCTCCAATGCCTCAGACCCTTTGGCTAATAAAATCAAAAGGTGACACCAGGGGGCTCAGAGTCAGAGTCCCACACCTTCTGATCCACTGGTGTAGCCCTAGGTCTCTTCCCCGTTTCTGTGTGTGTGTCTGTGTGTGTGTGTGTGTGCCTCAGGGTGTCTGTGTGTCTGTGTGTAAAGAAGAACTCGCCATGCCATCGTGGGAGGAGATGACCCAAGCAGGATCAGGCTGATGAGGGTTTTGATGTCTGGTTGGCAAGTTATGTTCACACCCCAGTTTAAGGCTGGTTAAGTGGGATCAGGTGGAGGGTATACACCCTTCTGCCCAGGGTTTATCCTGAGATCCTGAACGGATGAGTCCATGACCCAGGAGCGGGGCTAACACTAACAGTAACGACTAACCCTTACCCTGACAATGACTGTGAGCCTGCCCCAAACCCTAACCCAAACCCTGACATTGACACTGACCCTGACACCCTTCTGCCCCGCCAATGCTTAAGTACGAAGAGGGCACAAACACGCATTGTGATCCTCAGCGTGAGTCCTGTCCTCTAGTAAGTCCTCTCAGTGGATGGACCATTAGACGTCATAATGGGCTTGCCATGCCCCTAGGCCCCAAGTTTTAACCAGCTTTCTGGTTGTCCAGTCGCCCCTCCCCAGGGCTCTGCTCTGGAAACTCTCTTTTGATGGGACACCTGAGGTAAAAACAAAACAAAACCGACTCCTCCCATCTCAAAGAATAACCCCAAACTCTTGGGATCGTGCCAAATGCCCAGAGAGGAAGACTCGTCCATGGCCCAGGAGGCCACCCGGACATTCCACGGCCATCAGTGACACAATATCCAGAGACAAAAATCTTGAGCAAGCGTCTCACACTCGCACCCTTCTTCATATCCTGAAGAGTTCTCCTCACGGTCTGTAGATCAGTCCTGCATTACCTACGACCTGAAACCTAAGCCGAGTTTGTGTTTTCAGACAACTGTCCCCACAGCCCTGGCCCACAAAACCTACAGGCACAGGTTCTTGGAGCCAAACCTGAGGACTGTGCCTGGGAATTCTGCCCATTCCATTGGCCACAAACCTAGAAATAGGATGATAAACCTCCAAAGTGCCCGGGGCCATCCCAATAGTGTTGACTGCTCAGGAATAACAAGGGTGGTCTGACACCAGCTGAGCCTCTACCTGCACTTAGACCCGTGGACAGATGTCCCCAGAGGTAAATTGGAATGAGCAGGCCCCTAGATCCTAATCGGATCCATTGCTTTGTTGTCCAGTCATCTCTCCTCAGAGGCCTGGATTCCAATAGCAGCATATGGCTGTTTCTTGAGGCACCCATCAGAACAAATCTCATCTCCACGTGGGAATCTTGCACGTTGGAGCTGTGTCAAAGCCTCTGGTTAGGAGAACCCATCAGGGACCCTGTGCCACTGCTTCATTCCACGTTCTCCATGGACACAAACCCACATTAGGACCCATCCACAAGAGAGTCCATTTCAACTCAACCCTCTCAGTTTCTCCCCCAGATCCAGCAGATCTAACCTGTCTTGTCACTAGGACACAAGAGGAAGGAGAGTCGGGCTTCCCAGCCATCCATCCTTAGAACCCTACTCGGAATCGATCCGTATGGGAAGTCCTGGAGCCAACCAACAGGTCTCAATCGTCCCGCAGAAGAATCTTTTCGGTTTGGAGCATCTCACAACTCCCATCGTGGGAAAAATTCCATGGCCTCGTGATCCACCACCTCTTCATGAAGAGGGCCATAAGGGACAGAAACTCCAACCTGAGCGTTCATCAGATCCTCACCTGATTTCATATGCACGAGTTCTCGATTCAGCTCTGCAGAGCGTACCTGCCATGCCCTCGCCCAGAAGCCTAAGGTTGCTTGTGTTCTCCGTCTTCTGTCCTCAACTCCTGGCCCACAAGCCCTCCAGTTTGGCAATTCCAGAACAACAATGCAGCCCTCTGCCTGCCCTCCAGAAGAAAAAACATTGCCCTCTGGGGCTAACCAGAAACCCCAAATGAGGATCAACCTTTTTGCCACTTGACTGTACCCCAATTCTACAGGGTGCCCTGGGCACTCATGCCCTTTCTGTCACAGCCTGAGCCTGGACCTCCCGACCCACACCCAGCCAGCTGGACTCACGATGAACACATCGGACCTGCCAAAGCCTTAGGTCGTCATCTCTTCCCAACTTCGGTTTTCAGGCTTCAGAACCTAGACGTTTTCTCCAATCACTGCCCAGGGTTGAACATGAGGCAGAAATCAGAAATCCTTCCCCATGGCAAGAAATCTTGGGGTTGGCGTTCTGTGCAGTTGATAGCAGTGTGGCCCTTTGACCCCGCCATGCTTGAGAGCCGCGTTGGTCACAAATACGCATTGTGACCCTCAGCGTGAGCCCAGTCCCCAAGTAAGGTCTCACAGTGCTGGACCAGGAGACGGCATATTGGGCTTGCCATGTCCCTAGGCCCCAATTTTTAACCATAGTTCCTGTTGTCCATTCGCCCCTCCCCAGTGCTCTGCTTTAGAATGAGGTAACCAAACTGAAAGGACTCCTCCCATCCCACAGATTGACCGACCCCCCAATTGGGATCGGGCCAAATCCACAGAGAGGAAGACTCATCCATGGCCCATTAGGCCTCCCCGACATTCCAAGCCCATCGTTGACACAAAATCCAGAGACAAAAGCCTGAATAAGCGCCTCACACTCGCTCTTTCTTCATATCCTAAAGAGTTCCCCTCACGGTCTGTAGATCGGGACTGCCATACCTACGTCCCCAAAACAAGCCGAGTGTGTGTTTTCAGACTTCTATCCCCACATTCCTGGCTTCCATACCCTCCAGCCTGGGGACCCTGGAGCCACACATCAGGTCTGTGCCTCTCAACTCCACGGGAATTCTGCCCCTTCCATTGACCACAATCATACAAACTAGGAGAAACCTCCAAAGTCCCCAAGGCCATCCCAATAGCATAGAACGCCCAGGACAAACAAGGGCTGCCTGGAACCAGCTGAGCTTCCATCTCCACTCGTACTGTAGATGGATGTCCCCAGAGAAGGAGATTGAACGGGACAGGGCCCTAGGCCCTAATGGGGTCCATTGTTTTGGTTTCCTGCTATCTCTCATCAGAGGCCTGGTTTCCAATATCAGCATGTGGGGCTTTCCTGAGGCACCAATCAGATCAAATCTAGTCTCCACATGGGAAACTTGTCTTTTGGAGATGACGCAAAACCTCTGGTTAGGAGAAGCATTCAGGGTCCGTGTGCCACCGCCCCGTGCCAAGGTCTCCATGCACACAAACCCACATTAGGACCTATGCGCAGGAGAGTCCATTTCAACTCAGCCCCCTCCATTGCTCCCCTAGAGCTAGCATATCAAAACTGTCTATTAACTAGGAGACAGTTAGAATCGAGGCAGTCTGCCCAGGGTTCCATCCTTCGATCCCTGCTTTGCTGTCGTTCCGTATGAAACATCCTGGAGTGATCCAACAGATCTCAATTGTTGATCAGAAAAAATCCTTGTGGCTTGGAGCATATCCCAACTCCCCTCCTGGGTAAACCTCCATGGCCTCGAGATGCTGCCCCCTTCAAGAAAGGGCCATAATGGACAGAAACTCCAACCTGAGCCTAGGTCTGAACCTCTCCCTGACTTCAGATGCACGAAGTCCCGATTCAGATCTGCAGAGAGTGCCTGCCGTGCCCTCGTCCCGAAACCTACGCCTAACTTGTGTTCTTATTCTTCCGTCCTCACACTCCTTGCCCAAAGGGCATCCAGTTTGGGAATTCCGGAGCCACAAAACAGCACTCTGCCTGCCCTCCAGAAGAAAAACGTTGCCCTTGGGGCTACCCAGAAACGCTAAATGCGGATCAAGCTGCACGGCACTCGACTCTCCCCCAATTATACAATATACCCTGAAATCTAATGCCTGGTCTCACGCAGCCTAGGCCTGAACCTCTCGACCAACACTCAGCGAGCTGGCTCCACACTGAGCACGTCGGACCTGACATGGACTTAAGTCGTCATCTCTTCCCAAGCTCGGTTTTCAGACTACACAAACTAGACCGTAACTCCAATCACGGCCCAGTGGTGAAACAGAAAAAAAAAATCAGAACTACTACTTTCCCATGGCAAGAATACATGTGGTTGGCATGGAGCCCAACGTTCAGTGTAGGAGCAACAGTGTGGACCATGATTCCCGCCCATGCTTGAGCGCCTAGAAGGCATAAACACACATTGTGACCCTCAGCGTGAGTTCTGTCCTCAAGGAAGCACTCTCAGTGGCTAGAAGTAACCATAGTTCGGTTTGTCCATTCGCCCCCCCCCCGGGCTCTGCTTTGAGATCCCTCTTTTGTTGGGACACCTGAGGTAACCAAACTGAAAGGACTCCTCCCATCCCCAAGATGGACCCAAAACAATTGGGTTCGTGCCAAATGCCCAGAGAGGAAGACTTGCCCATGAGGCCTCCTTGACATTCCACGGCCATTGTTGACACAAAATCCAGAGACAAAAGCCTGAATCAATGCCTCACACTCACTCTTTCTTCATATCCCGAAGAGTTCTCCTCACGGTCTGTAGATCGGGCCTGCCATACTTATGTCCCCAAACGTAAGCCGAGTTAGTGTTTTCAGACTTCTATCCCCCCACACTCCTGGCCCACACACCCTCCAGGCTGGGGCCCCTGGAGCCACACATCAGGTCTGTGCCTGCCCACTCCACTGGAATTCTGCCCATTCACTTGACCACACGCCTCCAAATTAGGAGAAACCTCCACAGTCCCTGAAGCCATCCCAATTGTGTAGGCCGCCCGGGACAAACAAGGGCGTCTGACAAACAGCTGAGCATCTACCTCCACTCATACCGTAGTTGGATGTCACCAGGGTAGTAGATTGAACCTCACAGGTCCCTAGGCCGTGATCGGATCCATTGCTTGGGTTTCCAGGCATCTCTCCTCAGAGGCATGTTTTCAAATACCAGCATGCGGGGGTTTCCGGAGGCAAATCTTGTCTCGACATGGGAAAATAGCAGGCTGGAACTGTGTCAAAACTTCCGGTTAGGAGAATCCTTCAGGGCCCGGTGCCACCACCCCTTTCCAAGGTCTCCATGGACACAAACCCACATTAGGATCCATCCGCAGGAGAGTCCATTTCAACTCTGGCTTCTCGGTTGCTCCCCCAGAGCCAGCAGATAGAACCTGTCTTGTCGCTAGGAGACAATTGAGATGCGAGGCGGGTTGCCCAGGGCTCCGCCCTTAGAACCCTGCTCTGGTGTCCTTCCATATGGAACGTCCTGGACCCATCCAAAAGGTCTCAAATGTCCTGCAGAAGGAATCCTTGCGTTTTGGAGCATCTCACAACTCCCAACGTGGGAAAACCGTGATGGCTTTCTGAAGCCCCCACCCCCTTTCTGAAGGGGAAATCATGGACAGGAACTCCAACCTGAGCCAACGTCTGATCCTCGCCCTGAATTCGGATGCACGACATCTCGATTCAGCTGTGCAGAGTGTGCCGGCCTTGCCCTCGCCCTTAAACCTATGTGAAACTTCTGTTCTCCAATGTCCGTCCTCACACTCCTCGCCCCCAAGACCTCACGTTTGACAATTCTGGACCCACAAGGCAGCACTCTGCCTGCCCTCCAAAAAAACAAAATGTTGCCCTATGGAGCTTCCCAGACACCCCAAATGAGGATAGACCTACACGGCACCCTTCTGTACACAAATTATATCGACAAATCTGGGCACTAATACACTGTCTGACACAGCCTGAGCCCGGACTTCCTGACCAACACCGAGACAGCTGACCGCACACTGAGCACAATAGACCCGCCATGGCCTTAGCTCGTCATCTATTCCCAACCTAGCTTCTCAGGCTTCAGAACATAGACCTTAACTCCACACCCCGCCACGGGGTGAATGTGATGAAGAAATCAGAACTCCTCCTTCCCTATGGCAAGAAACCTTGTGGTTGGCATGTTGTCCCACGTTCAGTGTAGGAGAAACCAGCGTTCACCATGAGGCCCCGCCCATGCTTGAGTACGAAGAGGGCACAAACACGCATTGTGACCCTCAGCGTGAGTCCTGTCCTCTAGTAAGTCCTCTCAGTGGCTGGACCATTAGACGTCATAATGGGCTTGCCATGCCCCTAGGCCCCAAGGTTTAACCAGCTTTCTGGTTGTCCAGTCGCCCCTCCCCAGGGCTCTGCTCTGGAAACTCTCTTTTGGTGGGACACCTGAGGTAAAAACAAAACAAAACCGACTCCTCCCATCTCAAAGAATAACCCCAAACTCTTGGGATCGGGCCAAATGCCCAGAGAGGAAGACTCGTCCATGGCCCAGGAGGCCACCCGGACATTCCACGGCCATCAGTGACACAATATCCAGAGACAAAAATCTTGAGCAAGCGTCTCACACTCGCCCCCTTCTTCATATCCTGAAGAGTTCTCCTCACGGTCTGTAGATCAGTCCTGCAATACCTACGACCCGAAACCTAAGCCGAGTTTGTGTTTTCAGACAACTGTCCCCACAGCCCTGGCCCACAAAACCTACAGGCACAGGTTCTTGGAGCCAAACTCCAAGAGGGGTACCTCCAAGAGAACTGTACCTGGGAATTCTGCCCATTCCATTGGCCACAAACCTAGAAATAGGATCATAAACCTACAAAGTGCTCGGGGATATCCCAATAGTGTTGACTGCCCAGGAAAAACAAGGGCGGTCTAACACCAGCTGAGCATCTACCTGCACCTAGACCCGTGTACAGATGTCCCCAGAGGTAAATTGGAATGAGCAGGCCCCTAGATCCTAATCGGATCCATTGCTTTGTTGTCCAGTCATCTCTCCTCAGAGGCCTGGATTCCAATAGCAGCATATGGCTGTTTCATGAGTCACCCATCAGAACAAATCTCGTCTCCACGTGGGAATCTTGCACGTTGAGCTGTGTCAAAGCCTCTGGTTAGGAGAACCCTTCAGGGACAGTGTGCCACTGCCTCATTCCAAGTTCTCCATGGACACAAACCCACATTAGGACCCATCCACAAGACAGTCCATTTCAACTCAACCCTCTCAGTTTCTCCCCCAGATCCAGCAGATCTAACCTGTCTTGTCACTCAGAGACAAGAGAAATGAGAGTCGGGCTTCCCAGCCTTCCATTCTTAGAACCCTACTCGGAATCGATCCGTATTGGAAATCCAGGAGCCAACCAACAGGTCTCAATCGTCCTGCAGAAGACTCTGTACGATTTGGAGCATCTCACAACTCCCATGGTGGGAAAAATTCCATGGCCTCATGATCCACCATCTCTTCATGAAGAGGGCCATAAGGGACAGAAACTCCAACCTGAGCGTTCGTCAGATCCTCACCTGATTTCAGATGCACGAGTTCTCGATTCAGCTCTGCAGAGTGTACCTGCCATGCCCTCGCCCAGAAACCTAAGGTTGCTTGTGTTCTCCGTATTCTGTCCTCAACTCCTGACCCAAAGCACTCCAGTTTGGCAATTTCAGAAGTACAATGCCACCCTCTGCCTGCCCTCCAGAAGAAAAAACATTCCCTCTGGGGCTAACCAGAAACCCCTTAAATATATGGCGAAAGAATCCCTAGAAAAACAGCAATAATAACTGACTGCCCTTTATTGATCCAGATCCTGTGTTAGGGATAGAACAGCTGCTTTTAGGCAGAGGATGATCTTCGTTTGTCTTTATGATCTGGCATTTCCTACAAGCCAGGCATGGGGCTCTGCACTAGAGCTGCAAATGCTGGGGGGCCCTCACTGTCCGTTTTCTCTTCTCAGTGGGACAAACGTCATGTCCATGGTGCAGTGTGACAGGCTTGACCACAGGGAGAGAAAAGACTGCCAAGGGTACGTTGGAGCTGGGAAAAGCCACTTAGGAACAGATTTTCAGGGGAGCTGATAGACATGGGCAAAGAGAAGAATGAGGATGAGTGTGTCAAGTTTCAAAGTGCCAGGAGGCAGCACAGTGCATTCGGAAACTACAGCAAGTTCATGACAACCGACAGCTGATCTGGCAGCATCACCTGAGGATGGAGGCTGAGCCGCGGGGTTAACAGTGGGGGTGACATGGTTTGTATACTATGCCGAGGAGGTGTGGTACTACACTGTGGGGGCACAGGGAGCTACTGGAGGATTTCAAGTATCAGAATCGTAACCATATTAGAGTATTTAATTGCATCCTAGCTTTCATCAAGTGTAAGATGCAATATAGATTATGTTCGACTAAGAAAGAGAAATGCTGTCAGTTAAACCAGGATATGTCCTCAAGTGCAAGGTGAGTGCCACCTTAAGAGATATTAAAATGGGGGGGGAGGACAAATCTTAGAACAAGTAAATTGTGGTACTAGAATAATTAAGAAAGGTCGAACACTTGGATAAACTAAAAAAGTGATTATTGCTTACCATGCGCCCTAAACTATATTAAGTCTGAGAACAAGAGACGTTCTCATCTTGATGCCCCGCAGCTGTTAGACCCAAAGTACAGAGCGCAGTAGCCAACGACCAGCAGGCCCCAAGTGCCATGTGCAGACTCTAAGAGCAACTTCCTTAGGGAGAGGAAACGGTTGAGAATGCGCTATCTGAGGTAGAGAATTATTAGCTGTGATAGTAGGAAAATTGACACAGAATCGGAAATGATGCCCCTACATGACAGTGTTGGTGAAATTTCCCTTCTCAGAGATCTTGAGGCTCCTCAGAAATGTATTTTTCATTTTGGACGGAACATTCAGGATAAATATGATCTGTTCGAGTTCCTGGTTCTCTCATCAGGACTGTTTCTTAGGCTTCACTGGCACAAGAAAAGGGTTTTGATAGTCCAGGGTCAATCCTGACAAAAGCAAAGCACAGTATCTATGAAAAACTAACCACTCAGAAGAGAACAACAGATAAAAGGCCAGGCCGACCTGACCCTGCAGGATAGGTAAGGTTGGTCCGGCAACAGGGGTAGAGGGGAAGTGCCCATCTCCTGCTAGAAGAGCTAGAGAAGACCCCTTCCGGAGAGACCACCAGGAGAGAAGAGCAGTAGGTGCTGATGATGAATATGTTAATCAGCCGAGAAGGTCATAATGACAAAGTTCCACGATCAGAGTAAACATATGGGATTAAAAAATAAAAAAAAAAGGATTTTTTTAAAAGGACTTTTTTTTCTAAGGAGTTTAAACAAAAGTCCTTTTTAAGAGACAGTTGGCTGTTTAAACCAAAAGTACAACTCACTGAGCGAATCGCCGCATTATTTATTGGGGTAGAAAGGACCTGGAATGTAGAAAGACCCATTCTGCAGAAGAAAAAATAGAATCACTAACAGGCCTCATGCCTTGCACAGCCAGTGGCTAGAATCCCTGCCTCATGAGACCCTGTGCTAGAAGGCCGCTAGAACCATCTCAACTATGTTAGTCTTTCTTGGATACCAACAAGTGTTTGCCCAGTTAAGAGCACGGTAACAATCAGTCACATTATGTTATAATGATTGTCGATATCTTTAAAAGCCTTGTCAAGTTCCTTTTTGAGTAACCCTCACCCAACCCTTAGAGAAATTTATCTGTGGTTCACCACTTTGAAATACTTCATTTTTGTTCCACATTTACCATAGCCAAAAAAAAAAAAAAAAAGCTTTTTATTAACAAAGTGTTCAGAAGGGGGCGCCACTGTAAACAATGAGAGTTTTCGTTGCTGGGACAATTTTGTTGCGTAAACAGCTGAAAGCAATCAGGTCAGACAGAGCCAAGGGCTGGAGGGATTTTTAAAATTACAAAAACCGAACCAAATCAAACCAAAACAAAAATCAAAAATCAAAACCAATGGCCAAGATTTCAAGTTTGCTACTAAAGGCTGACATTCTCCTAAGACATGTGAGTGACTTGATCAATATATTTATATATTTATATTTGAAGAAGGAACTATTTGATGCAGCAAATCCACGTTGATTAAAAATTACCAGATGTGGGGCCTTCTGCGTGGCTCAGTGGTTTAGGCCTCTGCCTTTGGCTCAGGTCATGATTTCAGGATCCTGGGATGAAGCCCCACATCGGGCTCTCTGCTCAGCGGGGAGCCTGCTACCCTCCTCTCTCTCTGCCTGCCTCTCTACCTACTCGTGATGTGTCTGTCAAATGGGTAAATAATATCTTTAAAAAAAGAATTACTAGGTGTGAAATACATCGAGGGTATGCGAAGGAAAATGATTTCATCTGATCTGACTAGGAAGTGGTTGAAGCCTGAATTAAAGTGCTATAAAAAGAGTAAAGACCTGGGAAATATATGGGGAAAAATCCCTAGAAAAACAGCAATAATAACTGGCTGTCCTTTATTGATCCAGATCCTGCGGTAGGCAAAGAAGGGCTGGTTTTTGCCAGAGGATGATCTCCGTTTGTCTTCATGATCTGGCATTTCCTGCAAGCCAGGCATGGGGCTCTGCACTATTGCTGCAAATGCTGGGGGGCCCTCACTGTCCCTTTTCTCTTCTCAGTGGGACAAATGGCATGTCCATGGTGCAGTGTGACAGGCTTGACCACAGGGAGAGAAAAGACTGCCAAGGGTACGTTGGAGCTGGGAAAAGCCACTTAGGAACAGGTTTTCAGGGGAGCTGATAGACAAGGGCAAAGAGAAGAATGAGGATGAGTGTGTCAAGTTTCAAAGTGCCAGCAGGCAGCACAGTGCATTCAGGAAACTACAGCTAGTTCATGACAACCGACAGCTGATCTCACAGCATCACCTGGGGATGGAGGCTGAGCCACGGAGTTAACACTGGGGGTGAGATGGTTTGTATACTATGCCAAGGAGGTGAGGTACTACACTGTGGGGGCACAGGGAGCTACTGGAGGATTTCAAGTATCAGAATCGTAACCATAATAGAGTATTTAATTGCATCCTAGCTTTCATCAAGTGTAAGATGCAATATAGTTTATGTTCAACTAAGAAAGAGAAATGCTGTCAGTTAAACTAGGATATGTCATCAAGTGCAAGGTAGTGCCATCTTAAGAGATATTAAAATGGGGGGGAGGACTAATCTTAGAACAAGTAAATTGTGGTACTAGAATAATTAAGAAAGGTCGAACACTTGGATCAACTAAAAAAGTGATTATTGCTTACCATGTGTCCCAAACTATATTAAGTCTCCAAAAATTTTATATCATTTGGTAGGTCAGATATATATAAAATTACATTTAAAGTTTTAAAAATATCAGCAAATATTTTCATTTAAATGCAAATTTCAAAGAAAATCTACTTTTCCTAACACGACTTTTTATCCTATTTTTTTAAATTTGTCGACAACTGATAAAATGTTTAGCGAGACTATAAATGTTTGATCAAATATAATGATTAATAGGTGTAGGTTCAAATTATTATGTTCCATTAAAAATGATTTAGTCTTTGATGAACATCTTTTTGTTAATATGCTGTATCCAGATATAGTAAATTAATGACATATATAAAATTATAGGGAAATGACACCTTCCATTCCATTATGAGTAGAGCTTTTAAAATGCTATTTGTCACAACCTGTCATCTTGTCATTATGTAGCATTATGTAACATTTAGAAAATGTATACTCTTCACTTTGTAGTCTTTTAGAAATCTAAAATATGACTTTCCATGGTTTGTGTTTCCATATTCCTTTATTGCCAGTTTGAACAAATCCACATGCTTTGATTCAAAGGTAATAAATTCCTCTTATTTGGAAAAATAATGTTTATTTTTGTTCTCTCACCCTTAGCAGGTGGTTTCATTTTAGCACACTTCAGAGTGATAATTTCATGCTTATTAAAAACATTTATTATGATCTACATAGAAGAATGAAACTTTTATTTTATTAAATTATTTGCCAAAAAATCTGTTATTTTTAAAAATGTATTTTCTTTGAAGGGTTATTTTAGAGCATTCAGAGAGGATCTAGGATTGTGGTATTATTCAATTTTTAAGTAGGTATGAAATGGTTATTTTTATGATTGTTTCTTTAAGGCTTATGTATATTGTCCATTATATGCTATAAAATATTTTGAAATTAAATTTAAGGTATGTTTTACATAGTTTATTTTTTGGAAAAAAATATTGAAATGACTTATGAAATTCAGTATACTCTCAACATTAATTTATTCTGAAATTTACCAATTGTTTACTGAACCTATTATTTGGCAGATATTACTTCAGACTACACTGGTAAATGAAATACTTGGCTTTGTAGAACTTTTGTTTAAAGGGGGAGACAATTAAAAGCTATAAACCTTAACAGAAATTGCATAGTGCATTCAAAAATGATGAGTACAATGGGGAAAAAGAAAACTTAGATCAGGGTGAGAAAAATCAAGGTTGCTAGGCAGGGGATGGGGAGTTAAGAATTTTAATAGGAAGATCAGGGGAGTTACAATGAAGCTGACAATTGAACAAAGGTATGGAAAGGTGATGAATTTGCCAAGAACTATCAGCAATAAGGTCACTCCAGACAAAGGAATTGGCTATCTTGAAGGCCATAAGGTTGGATCGTGCCTGGCATATCTGAGGAATAGCAAGGAGGCCACTGTGAGTGACTGAAGAGTAGCAGGGAAAGGGGTCACAGAGGTTAAATGAGTGGCTAGATCATGTAAAAGCTTAGAAGTCATTGTAAAACTCTAGCTTTTATATTTGGAAATTTACTGTGTGATAGAATTTCTGCTAATAACTGAGAGTTCAAATGTCCATAAAATTTCAAGGATTCTTTTTCTTGTAAGACAGAATAAAGAAAAAGAGTTCATATTTTCACATGGTGTAACAAATGCTCGGAGATCCAAGTGTAGGAAGCTATGGGAGCACAGAAGAAGGCACTATATAATCTTAAAATAAAGGTGTTGAAACTTTTTTCCGTTTCTCTTCTAAGGGAGAACTTATGATTTTTCTTATTAGTTTTTCCCTATATATCCCCAAATCTGTTATTAAGTATTAAAAGTCAAGAATTAATATACTCCCTGATAAATTCATCCTTTTAGTCTTCTGTAATTTTGACTTGATCATTATGTCTGATAATGAAATTTGCTTTAAAATCACTTTTAATTATCTTGATATAACCACCAAAGTTATAGTGTGATTAGTGTTAATATAGCAGAGATTTTGTTTTACTTTATAAAGCACTTCTATATTTAATCCTGAAAAAAAACAGATTTTTAGCTCTGGAAGCATCTTTCTAAATTATCTTTTTTTTTTTTTAAATGAAGCAGTAGCAATTATTGTTAAGGGACCTAAACTGAAAGTAGGATTATTTATTTATTTATTTAGTAAAAGATTTTATTTTGTTTATTGACAGCAAGAGAGAGAGAGAGAGACAGAGAAAGCGCACAAGCGGGGTAAATCACGTGCAGAGGGAGAGGAAGAAGCAAGCTCCTTGGGGTGCAAGTAGTCCCATGCAGGGCAGGATCCCTGTACACTGGAATCATGACCTCAGACAAAGGCAAACATCTGCTTAAACAACTGAGTCATCCAGGCACCCCTAGAAAATTAAAAAAAAAAAGACCTTTTAAAAACATTTTGTTTGTTTCCTTTTTTAAATATTTTATTTATTTGACAGACAGAGAGACAGGAAGAGGAACTATAAGCAGGGCAGAGGGAAAAGGAGAAGCAGGTTTCCCACTGAGCAGAGAGCCTGATGTGGGGCTCCATCCCAGGACCCTGGGATCATGACCTGAAAGGAAGTGACACTTATGGAGGAAGCCACCCAGACACCTCTTTTCTTTGTTTTTAATATATGGCAACTGATGCTTCCCAGCCACGAGGAGCATATTACCCATTGAATAAATCTTTGATAACAACCTATTTACAAAGGTGTGTAAATATATACTTACTCAGATTTATACACTTCGTGTTTTCTTCATAGTTTGGGGCTGGACCCCATGGTCACAACACTGCTTCCAGTCTTTGCCTTCCCATCTTTTGATACCAGGTATTTGGTCAGAAAAGCAAATTAGTATCAAAATTAATAAGCCCTTGGCACCATATCTCTGGAGCAGGAGTTGCTCTTAGCCAAGGCCCAGAGCAGTTGACCTCCCTTCGCTAGTGCTATAGCCCCAAGGACTAGGTCCCTGCCACCAGAACTCAGTCTTACATGTTATGCTAAGCAGACAAAACCAAAACAGGAAAGCTCTGACAGCTTTCACTGGCATGCCTCATCTCCCACTCCCTCGACGTCCAGGCAGTACCAGATGCCAGGGAGGGGTCTTGGTCCAACATATGGGAGGGAAGGAAGTAGCCACGAGCAAGTACCTGCCTCTCTGTGCCTTTCTTTCATAAGCAGGTTGTAAGGAGGAGGAAGAGGAAAGGGAAGAGAGGTGAACTTCAAGGGGTGAAGGCCTCAGGTAGGCAGCTGGCAACTGCCAGTAGGAAAGGGACAAAGGAGAAGGCAGTGAGTCTTGCAGGGAGGGTCGGGGGTAAGGGTTATAGCTTATGACGGAATCTGGACAGGAGTAATAGGGATACTAGTCATTTGAGTTCACCATTGGCAAGCTGGCTGGGTGTCAGGGCAGATAGGCCTCCCTGGGCAATGGCACATGAGAGAAGGTGGAATTCTTCTCTGAGGAGCAGGTGGAGCTTTGGGTGTTGGGAAAGCATAGACAGTATTGTTCCAGGGCCAAGGACAGGTCCGGGTACTCCTGGTTGTAGGTCAAGGCCACAGTATGATCCAGGTCTTCTACCAGCAGATTGAAGGTACCACATGCCAGCCACCCCTCATTATTGTGTATAACTCTCTGGTGCACCTATTGGCTTATCCATCAAATGACTCCTTCAGCAACTTGAAAACCACCTTCATAGGCACTCCAGGATATGGGAGGCTTCCAGAGTGAAGATTTTGCACAGGATCACCCCAAAAGACCAGAAGTCACTCTGGTCGATGTAGATCTGGTCAAACATGGCCTTAGGGACCATCCACTTCACAGACAGTCCACTGTTGGTTGTCTTTTTATAGTAACTGATGTGGTGATATCTCTGGCAAGGCTGATGTCTGAGATCTTCATCATGCTGTCCTTTGCCACCAGCACTTCCCTGGTGGCCAGGTCTTGGTGTATGCACTTCTTGGAGGCAAGGTACTCCATGCCTCAGGCTACCTGATAGGCACAGGATACCAGGTCCTTGGAGGAGAGTTGCTCTGCTGCATTGTGGCTGATATTGCAACAGTACTCCAGGTCAGGAGGCCTCTGGGCCTGCAGGTACTCCTGTATGTTGTCTTTGGAGGCATATTCCATGAGAGTGTACAAAGGACCGTCCTGTGTGCAGGACCCAGAAGGTTGATGGTGTCCTTGTGCTGTCCAATCATCTTCATCATCTACATTTCTGAGATTAGGTTTGACAGGTCTTTCTCTGTTGCATCTGACTTCAACATCTTCACAGACACTTTAGTCAAATGGTTGGATTTGTCTTTGTCCAGCCCAATGGCCTCCTCCAACACCACCTGCCCAAAGTAGGCCTGTCTTAGGGGTCTGCCTAAACTACCTACAACCAGCCTGTCTCAAGGCAGTTATGAACTCTAGATTATCCTCAAAAACATTAAACCACAAGCTAAAAGTTCTCTTCACTAGGTCTCTGTCGCAGGTCTAATTTTCTTATCTTTCATCATTTATCTTTTTCCTAATTCTTATTTTCAGTATAGTTTATTTTGCTTCCAGGTGATTCCCCTGGTTTCTGTATGCTGTTTCATAGGGAAGAATTATCCTGTCATAAAATTATTTCTTGAGCATTCATTACATCTCTCAGTCAAAATGGGTTCTTTTATGGTATTGATTCATTTTGGTTTTCTCAAAATGGGAAGAATTTTCAAAATGGTGTTTTTCAAAGGTTCAGAGTATGTCTTAGCCTCATCTTTACTCTTTTTGAAATTCACTTTTCCAATTCTTGTCCCTCTTTTTATCTTTTTAAATTAAAATGTTTTATTTTTACTGTTCTTTTATTTGAGTATAGTTGATATTCAGTGTTACATTGGTTTCAGGTTTGAATTATCTCCATACATTATTCTATGATCACTACAAATATAGCCACCATCTGTCACCATATAACACTATTATAATATCATTGACTATATTCTACACACTGTCCCATATCTCTTTTTAAAATCTCTGATTTTTATGTTTTCTGTTATTCCAATTTTAGACCATCATTTTACTTGGTTACTTTAATAAAATATGCCTGATTACACACTCTTTGCTGAAAACCATAGCATTTGATTTATAGTAGTCTTCTTCTTCTTCTTTTCTTTTAAATTAACATATAATGTATTATTAGCCCCAGGGGTACATGTCTGTGAATCGCCAGGTTTACACACTTCACAGCACTCACCACAGCACATACCCTCCCCAATGTTCATAACCATACCACCCTCTCCCTACCCTCCCCACCCCCATGGCAACTCTCAGTTTGTTTTGTGAGATTAAGAGTCCCTTATGCTTTGTCTCCCTCTCGATCCCATCTTCTTTCATTTACTCTTTTCCTGTCCCCCAAACCCCCCACATTGCACCTCCATTTCCTCATATCAGGGAAATCATATGATAGTGTTTTTCTCTGGTTGACTTATTTTGCTAAGCATAATACCCTCTAGTTCCATCCATGTCATCGCAAATGGCAAGATTTCATTTCTTTTGATGGCTGCATAGTATTCAATCATATATATATATATATATATAATTCATTTTTTGATGGACATCTAGGTTTTTTCCATAGTTGGTTATTGTGGATATTGCTGCTATAGACATTTGGTGCACGTGCCCCTTTGGATCATATAGTAGTCTTCTTTATCTCTATCAGATCCCCAGGAAGCTTTATTTATTTATTTACTCACATAAACAGATGATCCAACACAACGTTTTTTGATGTTCAAATGTATTATAATGTCTTACTGCTTAACACTATGCTTACTGTTCTCTTTCACTGTCTGACTAAATCCTCAACATCACTATGCCATTTAATCAGAAAGAACATTTAAACTCAGAGTTCTCTCCATATCAGGGAATGAAGACTCCACCCTTCTGTTTGTGCAGGTAAAATAAATGTTGATATTGTCTGTCCTGCACATACTCCATCCTGTTCAACAGAATATTCACCATCAAAATATATACCAAATAAAAACCATACCTCACCACTTCTATTACCACCCAGCATGCTAAAAACACCATCATATGTGCCTCAATTATTGACTTGATTGATAACCCCACTTCCACCCATACTGCACTCCTTTCTCCCTGCAAATTTATTTTGGTACAGCAACTTAACCTAAAAATCAAGTCAGATGATTTTATTCTGCTGTTGAAAGTCTTTTGGTATCTTCCCCTTTCATATTGAATAAAAACTGAAGGCGTTTCAATGTACTAGAAGGTCATGCATCAATATGTTCTTCCTCTCTCCACCACTATGTACTCCTAATTGGCCTCCTTGCTTTTCCTCAAAAGTAACAGACCAGCTGTTCACACAAAGTCTATATACTTACTTGCTCTGCCTAGAGCAATCTTTTCCTTTAATATGTGTATAACACCCTCCTTCACTTCCTGGGTCTTTGTGCAAATAACATCTCATAAATGAGATATAACCGCCCAACACAAAATAAAATTAACTTTCCTCCCAGCATTCTCCAATGGCTTTTACCTTTCTTGTATTTCTTTGTAACACTTATCACCATCAACCATCAATCATTATTCTATTACTGGTTTATTTTCTTATTGGAGACAGCGAGAGAGAGAATTGGGAGGGGGCGCAGAGGAAGAAGAAAACACCCCAATGCCTAGAAAGCCTGCTGGGGAGTTACATCCCAGGACCCTGAGATCATGACCCAAGCCAAAGGCAGTCACTCAATGGACTGAGCCACTGAGGTGCCCCTCTATTATTGGTTTATTTCACTATTATATTTCAAAAGAATGTAAGCTCTTTGTGGTCAGGTATTTTATATGTTTCACTAATTGAAGTATTCTAAGAAAGGTAGCTGGCAGATTGTAAGGGCTCACTAAACTGTATTTTGTTGTTATTATTGGACTATTTTATGGGCTTTACCTCTTACGCTAGAAGTCTATCCTTCAGATGTAAGCAATAAGAATAGAGCCCTGCTGCCTGTTCCAATGAGTAAAAAGCCTGTATTAAGTGGAAATTTTAAAAGCTAAATGAATGGCTTAATAGTTGTATATAGGGGGAAAGAGAACATATTTTTCACGGTTTAGAAGTGGAGTTCTTTTATAGAGTTCTTGTACAAGCCGAAACTATTGAATGATAATGGGCAGTTGTACATTACAATTATACAAACACTTTGGTAATTTATATCTTTTTTTTGTAATTCATGACTGGATCATTTAATTCCTTAGGAGCATTATAGCATTTCAACATTTCCTGTTCAAGTAACTTATTGGGGTTGCTACCTTTTTTATTCAAATGGAGAAATTGTCATGATTTAATCTAAATAAAGTGTTATTGATTGTGTGTTATTGATTGTGTTGTTTTCTAGGAATGAGTCGCACATGCTAGTTTAAAAGTTTTGTTAAATTCCCAAGTCTGTCACCGATAAAAGCCTTTTGTAGATTAGTAACTTGATTAAAACAGAAAAGTTATATAACAGTCAATTGTTATACTATCTTTGTTTCCATCTTGCATTGTAATAACACCCATCTTAACTCTATTTAAGACAAGTCATCGCCAGATGGCTTTCTGGCATTGATTGCATGATATGAAATCTAATATAACTAAAAGTTTTTGGTTTTAGTAGCATATAAATCAATTTAGAAAAATATATGTATTTGAATATAAGGTAAAGTTTTAAATTATTTGACAATATTAAACTAAACTGTTTTTTTGTAAATTTTTATTTTCTATCATTATGGAGCTCTTTTGCAATAAGAAACAAGTTACAAAAAATTAAGGTTTATTTACCCCAATTCAAAATTATTAGGAATATAATCATAGAGGTTGAAGTTTTTAAAATATTGAAACCAAAACATTTTATTAGGTAAATTCATGAATGCTGAGCATTCACTGTTTAAATATACTAATACTATTGATAGACTGGTAGAAGCCTAAATCAAATATTTATTAAATATTTATATCCATATCTTTTCATGGCCTGGTAATTCATTTCTCTAGCATTAAATAATATTCCATTGTTTGCATGTACTACACTTTATTTGACCTTTCACCTATGGAAGGATATCTTGGTTGCTTCCAAGCTTTTGTCAGTTATCAATAAAACTGCTATAGACATCTTTGTGGGTATAGATTTCATCTTCTTTGGATAAATACCAAGAACTGCTACTGCTGAATCATCTGGCAAGAATATGTTTAGTTTTGTAAGAAACTGCCAAGTTGTTTTCCATTCTTTATTCTCAATAGACATGGAAGAACATTCCTGTTGCTCCACATCCTCACCAACATTTCGTGTTCTGTTGTCAGTGTTCTGGATTCTGGGTATGTACTGGTGTCGCTTTTTTGTTTTAATTTGCATTTTCCTGATGACATATGATGTGAAGCATCTTTTTTTATGCTTATTTGCCATCTGTAATATTTTCTTTTGTGAGGTATCTGCTAAGGTCTTTGGCTCATTTTTAATCAGGTTTTTCCCCCATTGTTGAGTTTTAAGGGGTCTTTGTCTATTTTTGATTAACAGTCCTTTGCCAGATGTGTATTTTGCAAATTTTTTCTCATAGTCTGTGCTTTGCCTTTTCATTCTCTTGGCATTGTGTTTCACAGAGTAGACATTTTTAAATTCAGTGCTTGTGCTATTGTAGCTAAAGTTATTTCCAAAACCAAGGTCATTTAAATTTTCTTCTATATTACCTTCTACATGGTTCATGTTTAGGTTTATAATCCAATCTGAGTTAATTTTGGTGAAGAGTGTATGATATCTGCCTGGATTTATTTTATTTTATTATTTTATTTTATTTTTATTTTATATTTTTACAATTAGCTTCACCATTACTCCAGAACCATTTGTTTAAAAGATTGTATTTTGCTCTCTTTTATTGCTTTTGCTTTTATATTAAATATAAAATATAATTGATAATATATGTTCTGTTCCTTTAATCTAGTCTTTCGGTGATATTACAATATCTTGCTTACAATTATCATTATGGTATACTTTTTTAAAAGATTTTATTTATTTATTTGACAGAGAGAGAGATCACAAATAGGCAGAGAGACAGACAGAGAGAGAGATGAGGAGAAGCAGGCTCCCTGCTGAGCAGAGAGCCCAGTGCGGGACTTGATCCCAGGCCCCTGGGATCATGACCTGAGCCGAAGGCAGAGGCTTAACCCACTGAGCCACCCAGGCACCCCATCATTATGGTAAACTTTGAAGTCAGTCCTCAGTCTTTGTTCTCCTTCAACACTATGTTGAATATTGTGAGTCTTTGCCTCTCCATATAAACTTTAAAATAAGTTTGTTAATATTAAAAAAAAAGAACTTGCTGGAATGCATTAATTGTATAGATAAACTTGGAAATCAGTGACTTCTTGAGCTTAGCAGGAGATAGACCATGGACTTCAGTTGTCACAGTGGTGCCTCTGGCAGAACCTATTGCAAATCCCTAGGCAAAATGAGACCTCAAGGATCTGAGAGAATGTCTAAGAAGTACTTGATACATCCCTTGGGTATGGTTTATTGAAGTGTCCACCTGTCTGAAAGCTGGGGAATCTAGATAAGGGAGGAGAAATTAGTTATGATAAAACATATCAACAAACATCAATAAATTTTGTAAAACTAATTGTCATGACTCATATACAATATGACCAACAGAGGGACCATCAAAAGGAAAGCATCCGTTATGTTCATTGTGAAATTTTTTATTCAAAATAAAGCAAAGATAGGGGAAGGCACAATGAGAAAATTACCATTTTTTAAATGGTAAACTTCTTACAAAATGGAATAGGTTTTATATTCTAAGTAGTATATTGAAAAGTAAAACATTGGGGCACCTGGGTGGCTCAGTGGTTTGGGCTGCTGCCTTCGGCTCGGGTCATGATCTCAGGGTCCTGGGATCGAGCCCTGCATTGGGCTCTCTGCTCCACAGGAAGCCTTCTTCTCTCTCTCTCTCTCTCTGCCTGCCTCTCTGCCTACTTGTGATCTCTGTCTGTCAAATAAATAAATAAAATCTTTTAAAAAGAAAAAAGAAAAGTAAAGTAAAACATTAAAAAATAAAATTTTAATTTAAAAAAATATGTAATTTTTTAAAAAGCTTAAAAATAGCAGAACTATTTTTCTTATAACTGGAAAATTCATTATATATATATATAAAATAACTTGTCGGGCTCCTGGGTGGCTCAGTGGGTTAAGCCGCTGCCTTCACCTCAGGTCATGATCTCAGGGTCCTGGGATGGAGCCCCACATTGGGCTCTCTGCTCAACAGAGAGCTTGCTACCTCCTCTCTATTTTTGCCTGCCTCTCTGCCTACTTGTAATCTCTCTCTGTCAAATAAATAAATAAAATCTTAAAAGAAAATAACTTGTCATGGGTGCACCTGGGTGGCTCAGTCGTTTAAAGCCTCTTCCTTTGGCTCTGGTCATGATCCCAGGATCCTTGGATCGAGTCTCACATCGGGCTCTCAGCTCAGCAGGGAGCCTGCTTCCCCATCTCTCTCTGCCTGACCCTGCCTACTTGTGATCTCAGTCAAATAAATAAATAAAATCTTCTATAACAAAAATTTAAAAAAATAACTTTCATGTCTGGAATCAGGAGCATATGGAAAAAAATAATATCTGAGGACAGTACTTCTGCCATGTTTTGTGCCTTGTTAATATTTTTAAACAGTCAGGCAACTTTTCGCTTTATTAAAATACCTGCAAAGATACCAGCAGTGCCTTTTGGAGCTCTATGAATATAAAAATTAATTGCAAATATTCAAAATGTTTACTATGGGGTCAGTATTTAGGGCCACCACCAAGCATGTTTCAGAAGTAAGCATAACTGTTACTCTTCTGTAAGGCAAAAGGGCATGTTTTCAGGAGTTCCATCTGCTGTACCAGGAGGTGAATCAAGTAATGATTTTTCTCTATAAAATAATTCACTTTTCAATCTAACATTCCTCATTCCACATTATAATAATAAAAACTAGGAGGAGACTAAAACAAACAAACAACTATAACTACAACAACCAGCTTTTCCTTCAGTGGAAAAGTATATAGAACCTTATGAGTAGCCTGAAATTTATTTTTAAATATTCTTAAGATAAACGTTTTAGTTAGAAAACCATATATTTTATATTGCTAAGAAATAACAGGCAAAGTTTTAGTAACTTCTAAAAAGTCTAGTTACTTCTATTTATCTATTAACTCATCTCTTTATGAAGTAGAACATGATCACACCTATTGTATCTACCCAAGTTAGTATGCTTTGGTTATTTTATGTTTGCTATTTCCTTGCTTAATTTTTACAATATTTGATACATAATAGTATCTTTAAGTCCATCTACAGTTTCACAGAATTTGTTTGAACTTCATAAAAATGTACCATACTTTCGCACTGTCCTTGTTTTACTTCTCTATTAACTTATCAAGATTTATTGACTTTAGAGTGTGTAGCTATCATTTATTTTTATTCCTCCATAATGCTATGTTTACAAATTTGTATTTATCTGTACCTTTAAAAATATCTTAATTATATACCATTTCTCATCTCACATAACACTCATGTTACTTCTACACTTATCAGATATTATGTAACTGAAAACCACAACTCAGCAACAATATAGCACCATTTTTCAAAATTAAATGGCTTACCAGAATTCTTTAATTCTACCCTTTATTTGTATTAGATGACCATTTATTCTGGTATTTGGCACTGTTCATATGGAGGAAAGCTTATAAGTTGATATTCCATAAATAGAAGGATTTATTATGATTGATTAATTATTTTCATTTAGAATGCATAGAATATGGTTGATTTAATATTTGTTTCTTACTCTCTGCCTGGAACATAGTGCTATCTATGTAATAGCCACTAAAATATTAAGTTAATTACCTAGACTTTAAACTTCATATGAATAGGAATAACATACAGAACTCTTCTCAGATTGGGAGACCTGGGTGGCTCAGTCAGTTAAACGCCTGAGCCTTTAGCTCAGGTCGTGATCTTAGGGTCCTGGGACTCAGTTCTGCAACAGATTCCCTGCTTAGCCGGGAGTTTGCTTCTCCCTCACCCTGCTGCTCCCCCTGCTTGTGCTCTCTCTCACTCTCTCTCTTACAAATAAATAAAATTAAAAAAATGAATTATTCTCAGATAGCTAATATAGAATATCGTCTTTGTATTCATCAAAGGGAAAGTGCCATATAATAATGAAATTCAGACTACTTCAAATTCATTTTTTAACCAGTAAGAAAGTACTGGAAACAAGCCAAAAATGTCTTTAATGAATCAAAGAAATAGATTGATTTTCAATATCTTAATGTTTCTAAAATAAATTGCAAGATTTTTATACTAGATATCAGTGTAAATATTCATTATACAAGGATATTCTAAAAATAAACCTGAGAAAACTACTTGACATATATGATGACAAAAACGAGTTTGACAAAAGTCAGTTTGGGTAAAACTTACAACACCTACCACCTGAAACTCTTGTTCTATAATTTAAATATTTTAATTTACAAAAATACAAAAATAACATATCAGAGTAAGTCTATTGATAGCTTTGAAGGTATGCTCTGGTTGTGCACTGTTTACTATGTAAAGGGGAATCAAATATGTGATGCTTATGTTGTGACTATATTAAAATTCAACAAGTTCAGAAGCATACGAGGAATAGAATAAAGACAAAAGATGACCCTAACTTATCCTAAATTTAGACAATGATATATATGTGCTAGTTGGGGAGAGAATCCACTCAGTAGATGGAGGATGTGGTAGTGGAAAAAAAAAGACACAGCGTTGTAGTTGAACGTTTAGCACTGTATTTAACAAAGTGAAAATGTGCGTTAATAGCCTTGAATAAAATCCAAAAAATATTTTCAATTCATTGAAGATTATTTAGGAAAAACTTGAAAAATACAACTTGATAAGGATTCCAATAAAAGATTCATAAGCAATACAAGTTTCAGAATTTTTAGTATATTTTCCCTAAAAAGCCATTTGATTTAAATTAAAAAGAATTCTATTTACCTGCCACTTAAATAAGAGGAAATTATTTGGTTTTGTAATAAGTCAATAAAATAAATTAACATATCTTCAGAAAACAGATATGCACACTAATTAAAAATAATAGTGCTTAAGCTGTTCAGCAAACATTTGCAAAATTCCTTGCCATCAGCTAGCTCTGGAGTTCTGCTAGGTGAGTAAGGCCATGTATGTTACTGCTCAGAGTACTGACGCAAAGCAATTGTCCCCTTCACCTCCATTTTTTGCCGTTGATATGTCATGCTATGTTGTTTAGAGATACATAGATGGCCCTACATGAAGGCCTTTTTTGTGTGTGTATATGGGTGACTGTGATTTAACTTTCAAATCAGATGGCTCCTGATTTACAATGATTCAACTTATGATATATTTGGCAATGATGTGAAAGTGAAAGTGATTCAGTAGAAACTGTACTTTGAATTTTGAATTTGGGTCTTTATAAAAAGGGCCAGTGACATGTGGTATGGTGCCGTCTTGTGATGCTGGGCAGGGGCAGTGAGCCACAGCTCCCAGTCAGCTAGAAGATTACAGGGGTGAACACCTGATATTCTTACAACCATTCTATATATAACCATTCTTCTTTTTTTTAGTGTAATATTTAATAAATTGCATGTGATATTTGATACTTTGTTATAAAATAGGCTTTGCTTAAGATGATTTTGCCCAAATGCAGGCAAATGTAAGTGTTCTGAGTATGTTTAAATAAGCTTAAGGTAAGCTATGATATTTGATAGTTTAGGGGTATTAAATGCATTTTCAATTTTGTATGTGTTTCTCTGTACATAGCCCCCTTGTAAGCTGAGGAACATCTCTATATGTATATGTAGCCTTGGTATGGCTTACATATTATTGGCATGAAACATCTAGAACAGTACGTGTGCCATATAATTGTCTACAACATCAAACAAGTTTCTTGAAAACTTGTGCCAAAGGGGTTATGTCTTTAAGGATTCTTATTTCAGAAGGGTTCTCTCAAACGTAAGATTTTTCAGAAGTTAAGTGAAAATCTGACCAGACTAAACATTTTTCCATTTTCCCTAGTGAGCAAAGATAGCTAAAATCTATCTGCCCTTTTCAACACTGTTCTCAACGACTGTAATTCTAATTTAAGAACAGATTATTTATATCAAAACCACATGTTGGCCTAATCTGACACAATATTCATAACTCTCACTCAGTGCCTTGGACACTTTTATTTGTTGAGTATATATGGTACTACGGACATTCATCCCTTTTGACCTCATAGCTTCATGTATGTCTATACTTTTGAAAATACATGCATCATAGTTCCATTGTAAAATGTCTGGGTTATAAAATGTGCTATGCTATCAAAATGGTAATAAGAACATACAAATGACCTGATGTAATGAACTGGACCAGATTGCCAGATATCACATTTCATACCAGAAAGATTCAGGGTAAGTTTTAAAATGGCCAGCTATACTTCGACTGAATTATAACTCATTTAACTTCTTTCTTTGTGTCCAGTATTATACATTAGTCAGTATTAGAGTAAATAAGTACTTTGGACAGATGTAAATATGCTGTAATAAAAAAATGTTTTTCTTCTTTCTTTTAGTCCTTTTTACTTGTAAGACTAGCCACAAATACCATGCCTCCCTCAAAATAATTTGCTATCCAAATTTATCTCTAAATGACTTTATTGCACAGAAAAAATATATATATATACACTTACAGTAGACATGTTCAAAAATAGTTACACAACAGCAGGGCCCTAAATGTAAGCAGTATAGTTGTTTTGTTTTGTTTTGTTTTTTTTTTAAAAAAAAAAAAAGAGGTTATGTGAAATATTGGAATTTTATTTCGAGGCCTAGTATTTCAAGACAGTTAACTACACTTATGGTGTCAACAGCCTCTTGTTGGCAGTATGATTTTATTGGCTCCATGGAATAACAGCAAGAATTTACTATTGCTTCTTTCTTTTATGACACACACAGAAAAAAAAAAATTGACACATTTGCTCAAGACTAACCAGAATCATTTTAACCTATCAAAATTGATGGGAGGCCTTCACTGCCAAAGTCACTGCTGGGTTTTCACAATTCATTGCAGACAATCTGCTACTCCCATTATGATAAAGGAGAGAAGAGTCACAAACAGGTAAGAAAGCTAGATTAATACTTGTAATTATCATTGAATTATTTAGCCTGCTATAGGATTATTATTATTAGTGTCATTTGATAATTTTCTCTCATTTTATTAAACACAACTGTGAGTAATTACCCTACCTAATATTTCTCTGTATTGGCTGACTAGCTAGCAAACATTCATGAAAATATCCGGTAGCCACACATATAAAATGCTGCATTATGATGCTGTTGAATCAGAACATACCACTACCTGATCCTGTAGCTCTTTGAAGATTTGTAAATCAATTAATTCTATGTTTATTGGATTCTTCCCCTACAATTAGAAAATTTATAATAGAGTCCATGAACATTATTAGTTTTACCATTTTAAACCAGCAATCACACTTTGATTTTTACAACAAAAGCAGAAATATAAACACACACATTTGGATCTGTTTTCTGTTAGTCTGTCTGGACTTCAAAATCCTATTCCTCAAGATAATGCACACCAAAGTTCTGGATTAAACAAGAAATTAGATGGCACCTGAACACTTGGTTTAATATTCTCCAAAGGACTATGCAACTTATTTCTTACATTATGACATTGTTTTACAAAGATCCACACTTTTATAATGTTAGTATTTTTAATAATCAATAAAGTCAATTAATCATGATTAAAAATCAAACACATAAAAATTTCTACTTTTTGCTTTTGCCCCCTCCATTTAGAACTTATTTATAGCCTGATAATTCAAAGGTCCCTATGTTTATGAAAATCTGGACAGAAATAGCTCTAAGATCCCATTCAGAACTTGATATTAATCTAAGTCTTTTGGCTCCATTTATCCTGAGAGCAAAGAGTAGGACAAAGGATTTGAGTACTGTTAGTTTATCTGGGAGATTATCCAAGGTAGAAAAGAATGGGAAAGTGATACAGTGAAGAAGCAACTTTGTCAAAGAGGTACATTGTTGATATAATTGTTGTTGAAAGAAAATGAAGGCTTGCTTTTACTGAAAGGTCCTGAGAAACTTCTTTAAGTTGTCCTCATGAAGAACCTGAAAACTGACAATTTTATCTATGGTTCTTATTTCCACTTCACTGAGAGCTGTCCTCAGAGGACATTAACTCTCCTACACGTTGGGGTTGTGTTGGACACATTCTAAAATGAGAGAGAGAACATGAGATGCTATCAGTGTTAAGTAACTGCAATTTCCCATGGAACTATCCACCACAGGTTTGGCTATAATCAGGTGTTGGGCCTTGATATCAGAGGGATTTGAGGCAGTATCATTTTAGGTTAATCATTATATCTGAAATTTCCAAAAACTTCAACTGATGAAACTTTGATTATAAATCTATAAATATATCAATAAATCTACAGTATTCCAATTATTTTCATAGAAATACACAGACAAAGCATCAATTGATTAATATTTAAATGTTACAAAATACTGAACTGAAAGAATTTGGTCATATAACAACGTGTAAGAAGAGTAGAACTTAGGTTTAGGTTAGAACTCAGGATGCATTTGAGACTCAGTTAAGAAATTGAATGGAGGGACGCCTGGGTGGCTCAGTGGGTTAAGCCACTGTCTTTGGCTCAGGTCATGATCCCAGGGTCCTGGGACCGAGCCCCAAATCGGGCTCTCTGCTCAGCAGGGAGCCTGCTTTCCTCCTCTCTCTCTGCCTGCCTCTCTGCCTGCTTGTCATCTCTCTCTGTCAAATAAATAAGTAAAAATTTTAAAAAAAAGAAATTGAATGGATGTCTGACTATCTTATAGGTTTGCTAAAAATCAGTGACTTTGTGTTCACGTGTAGCTATGCAGGAATTTTTAACTTTCTCTAAGAAGTTATTAGATTTGATTATATAATGGCAGTAAAGGATGGGGAAAAGCAAAGTACAAACCCCATAAAGACAAAGACACTGAGTATGAAAAAAGAGTAATAGATAAGAAGAATCAATGCATTTGAGGAAAATGGGAATTGAAATACACAATGATTGTTGATTTTTTTAGATGGAGAAAACAAAACTAGCTTGCAAGAAGGAAATAACAGAAGACATGTTGTGATGTGAGACAGAATCCTGGAAAAGGCAGTAGCGTGGAATAAAGGAGTAGGGAGAGCATATCAGGTAGTTGGATAGGAAGGAGTTAGGAGATAATTGCTTGATAAATTTTATATGGCCCACTTAAATGCACAGATTTCTCTTCTTTAATTTAGATGTTGAACAGGGTGTCCTTTCTCTTCCCTTTCAGAGCACCAGAGGTGTACTCTTTCAGACTGAAAACCTGAAAAGCTCAGGACTCAGTTGCTTAAGCACAGCTGAGAGGACATATTTCAATTAAGGTTTACATTTTGCTGTATGTAGTAGACTTTCAAAAGTGGTTTAACCATATTTTTTCATTTAACAAGAAGACTACAGAGAGTGTTTTCTGGTGTTGGTTCAGCGTCTTAAGAAAGTCAAGTGAACTATCTTAGAGGTTTTCATGGCTTTTTATTCACAGTTGCAAAAATTGCTGTTGGAGTTCTCACTATTAAGCCCACATTTCTGGCAGAAAGATAGAGGTAAAAGAGCATGATAGCTTGTACGACTGATACTTTGTCATATGGTTACAATATCACTAGAAAAGAGACAATAAAATATTTGATGTTGTTTTAAGTTTCCTTGTTGTCAATCCCTCAGTGCTTACTGATATTAAAGGAAAAAGTAGATGGATATTGACCTGGCAACTATCAACACCTGTCAATCTCTCTTGGATAACCAATATCTCTATAATCTCTTCTTCCCAGTAAAAAAAAAAATATATATATATTCATAACCCACACTGTGCCATCTCAAGTTACTGCACCAAGATAAAATTACAATGATTTTCAGTTGTTCCAAATGGACAGAATACGCTTCCTTATGATATCATGTCTTATAAGATAGATAATTGGCTTGCTACCAATATACCCAGATGTGACTGTGGAAGAGACAGGAAAAAAATAATAATATTTATTTATTCCTTGGGTTGACCCTGTTTACACAGATGCATTACTATTAGAAAAGGATGGTTTGGGACATTGGAATGAATTTACTTAATGGGTCTGTATGTAATTGGGTTGGAGGAAAGTTTTTAGAATTTCTTACAAATTTTATGTTAGAACGTTTTTGTCTATCTTAAATTAACGAAACTCTTTTTTTAAAAAAAAAATTTTCACATGTTAAATGAAAGAAGATGGGATTGGGAAGACAAACGTTTTTGTCTGAGAGGGGGGTTGGGACAAGGGGGGTGGGATCTTAATTTGGTGATCCTGAACGTAAACTCACAATGTACCCCTTTATATGGTTTTTTTTAAAAAAAAAAAGCCTTATGTTCTCTCATGCTGCTTTAAATACAACTCAAAAAAAAGGAGCTAAGTGTGGGGAAGTAGGACCAGACTTTTTATTTTATTTTATTTATCTGATTTTTAATTAAAAAAATTAAAGATTGTATTTATTTATTTGAGAGAGAGAGCATGAGTGGTGCAGGGGGAGTTAGCTGCAGAGAGAGACTGTGAAGTATACTCCCTAATGAGCAGGAAGCCCGATATGGAGCTCGATCCCAGGATCCTGACTGAGATCATGACCAGAGACAAAGGCAGATACATGTGCAAAATCCCTTTCTTTCTGGGAAACAATACTTTACAAGAGATGTTTGAAAAAGTACTGGGGAATCAACTTTAATAGGAGACACAAAAATTTAATTGACTTTTGTAAAGCTACAGGGATCCAAATGATGGGAATCCCAGCCCGTTTAGGTTGTGGACCACAGAGTATTCTTCTCTGTAATATTTGATTTTCTTCCATGTCTACTAACTCCAGTCCAAGTTCACTGATCTCTTTTTAGATAGTGCAAAACATGGCAAAGAATACCAAACGAGTGCCCAATATTCTACATTTATTACATCATTTCTAACACATATAGAAGTGTGTTATCAAGGCTGGTTCTGTGAAAGAACAAAGTTATGCTAAAGTGTGTTTTGTTCTCCAAGAAATTAAATGCATGATTATCACACAATTATAAAATACTTGTGTCAAGAATTTTTATTCAAAAATTAAGAAGAGAAACAGATATTAAAACTAGTTCACATGGTTATTTGGGATATAAGCAGAGTTGTGCAGCAGAAGTGCTCTGGGCCCATAATTTGGGATATAGCATTTATGTTTTCTAATGAAAAATCACTAACTTGCATTATTGTTAACAAGAATCTTGTGCATTACCATCAGTTTTCTACATTATAACCTCTTGCTCTACAGTTTGTAAATAACTTTGTCAATAGCAAGCTAATAAACGGGTGACTCCAATGGATTGAGATAATCTCCAGAGTTTCTGCTACATAATGGCCAGGACTCCATTGAAAGGACACCTAAGAATTTATTTTGCCGAAAAATTTGATCATTTTTTTCACTGTCCTTACCTATTTTCCAAACCTAGTCCTTTTGCTTTACCTTTCAGTCTACGGACAACCCTGTATCTGACTGACTTGTTAATTCTGGGAATGTCTTGCAGATTAATTTGCTTGCCAGAGGTGGTTCCTCTAATTGATGTCTAAGAACCCTAATTAGTTAAGAAAACTTTTTTAAACATTTTCATTGCTATTTATTATTATTATTATTATTATTGCTAATATCTCTATTATAAATAATTCACAAGGGCATCTTTCTGACAAAAGACAAAGAGCTGGCTACTAGTAGAAAAAGTACATTTGACTCTGTCAGTGAAAGTGGTAAAGGGATTTGAGAAAATAAGGCAAAGCACTGGAATTATGTGTTAAAACTTTCAATATTATAGACACATTTACTTAATTTCTAATACTGTTGTTGCTTATAATTAAATAAGATGTTTTCCATGAACCATGCATTACAGCAAATATATTGTTTATACAGATTAAATTTTCATCAAAAGGGACGCCTGGGTGGCTCAGTTAGTTAAGCAGCTGCCTTTGGTTCAGGTCATGATCCCAGCGTCCTGGGATCGAGTCCCGCATTGGGCTCCTTGCTCGGCCAGGAGCCTGCTTCTCCCTCTGCCTCTGCCTGCCATTCTGTCTGCCTGTGCTTGCTCTCTCGCCTACTCTCTCTGATAAATAAATAAAATCTTAAAATAAATAAATAAATAAATTTTCATCAAAAAATTGTAAGTGTATTTTATTGTAGGATCATGATCAGCATTTTGCAGATGAGAAAAGTGAAATTTAGAAAAGTATGTCTCTTCAAATCCCTCATACAATATCTGGCCTAGATAGAAGGATATACTATCACAATTGAGGAAGATAATTGAGATTACTTAAAATGATAAACTTTACTGTATAGGGTTTTTTAAAAGTTTGCCACAGATTCAGATTCTTTTAAAATATATATCTATTTTGTGCAAAGAGAATGCACTGAGAAGTAAAAAGAAAGTGATATATCAGTGCTACCAACTAATGGCTATAATATCATCACCTTATTTATGAACAATGAAACAGTGTGCAATATTTAAATAAATTTAAATAAATTCCTATTTATTTTATATATTTATAAATTTAAATAAATTCCTATTTATTTATTATTAAAGAAATTCCTCTAACAAACAGTATGTTTTGAAGGTTGCTAGCAGGAAAGTGTTGTACTACATGGAAGTAATCAGAAAATATGATCTAAAATTCTGCTTTTTTAGGGCGCCTGGGTGGCTCAGTGGGTTAAAATTCTGCTTTCAAGAAGCTATAACAGTAAGTACTGAGCATTAGCTATTATATGCTATGGAAGAATAACTGAAATCTACATTTGAAACTAATGGTACACTATATGCTAACTAATTGAATTTTTAAAGGTTAATAAAAAAAAAAACCACTATTTTATAAAACAATATTCCCAACAGGCTCTTTTGCTTTAAAATACTCACTCTGTAATGAGAGTCATTACTTTTGTCTAGCCAATTCTTACATCACTGTTTATCCCTTCCCTGCTTCATCCCTTCCCAGTATCAATAAAGGCTCACTTGGGTTACCTAGAAGCCATGAGAAAGCTTGTAATAGATCTGGCTGGTTTTCACCAGCAATTTGACCACCATGTGCACAGGGAAGTCTATTGATAAAGGCTTTATTGAAATAAATTGCAAATACATGGATGATTTTGAATTCTTTTTCTTGAGGTCTTGTTTCATGATAATAAATTTAGGGTGGCTTATTGGAATGGATGTTATTAACATATTTTCATAGTTCTAAGTACATGGAATTGTAAAATAGATTAATGAATGTGGCATTACTGACAACTGTCCTCATTTTGAAATCAAATTACAGTGTACTAAGATGAGGAAGCAAAGCAGATTTGGGATTATGAGTGAACTAATTTAAAAAAGTCTTAGGGGTATGATCAGACTATTGGGTAATTCAGTAGAAAAATGTCAACTGATTGAGATTCTGTGTTCCCTGATTTCAGAGAGAAGTTAAGATAAATAAGTAACACGAGGAGACTAGGAAGCCAAACATAAGTGATAATTTTGTGCCAGGGTGTGTATACATCTGTTTATCTTCTTGTTTTACCACTAAGGTTGCTCCTAGAGGAGAGTTTAAATATGTGTTGGAGCTAATCTCTGTGGATTACACAAGAAACCACATCCTACAGCTCTCCCTGAAACACCCCTTATGATTTCAATGTAATTTGGTTTTTGAATTTTTAGAAATAACAAAATACTTTGCAAACTCATCTACTTTATTACCACCACAAGGGAGTCAGCTGACTCCACATTTTAACACAGTGACAGTCACAGAGGAATGGAGGAATGAGTAGAGTTATCAATATATGTGCTTTTAAGAAGTATGACAGGGTAGCAGCTATTTCCAGGAACCAAAACATGGGTCAGCAGCTGTGCAGGAAAAGTAATGGAATAAATGACTCATTTCAGAGGAGTTCTATAACATATTAGTTCTATAATGTATCTTCAGCACCCAATTACCCGCTTTGATCTAAAGATAAGGATTTACAGTTAAGGTCCTATTTATGATTTGACTGGTAGGGTCTGAATCATGTTTACTATTGTTTTGACTATTACTTGAAACCTATAGTAGTACTTGGGATATGACTGCAATATAACAGACATTGAGGATAAAGAAGGACTGAATAGAACAATCCTTGGCCTCATGAAGTTGAGAATCTAGCAAGGGAGTCAAACAATTCAGTCATTCAGAGACAATTTATTGAGTTCCTGGCCTAAGATGAGCACAACAAAACCCCAGCCCAGAGGAATCATTTTAATGGGAGAGATAGATAATAGGTAAGCCAACTTTAAAAAGAAAAAAACATACTGGTTTTTCTTTAATAGTGATGCATATTTGAACTAAATAAGCACATTTTAAAAAGAGCAGTGATTGAGAAGAGGTTTTGTAACTGAGTGGTCCGAAAGGGCCTCCCTGAAAAAGTCTGTTTTTGAACAGATTTCTGAATAATATCAGCTAGGAAGCGGCGTAAAAATCTCAGGGATGGGTGATTTTTCCAGTCAAAAAACTGTAAAGGCTCCAAAGTCACAATACAGCTGTAAGTTTCTCTAATAAAGTAACTTATGACAAAGAATGAGAAGAAATAACTAACCCAGGTTTGAAAGAAAAGGGACAGACTTTCTATGGAATTAATATTTAATTAAAGCTCTAAAGGACAAAAATACAATAGAGCAAAATTCTGGTGACGCTGATATACCTAATGAAAGTTCATAAACAAGGTGTGGGTAGCAAAGAGTGTGTGGGAATGTTGGTAAGAACAGTGGGGAAGAGTCATCCCTGAACATGTTCTTAAATGAAGCAATTCTTGTGTTGTTTTAAAGGGTAAATTGGAGTTTGCCTAAGTGATTAGAGAAGGATGCCTCGGCTTATGGAAGTTCAAAGTCATAAAGATGTGATAAACTACTGCAGATATTTTCATGTATGTTTGTTGTTGCTTCTAGTAATGGTGATCTAAAAACTCCTACTTAAGACAACTTAAAAATCCAGACAAAATAGCTTTTAAAGTTAAAAATATCAGAATGATTATAAAAATAAGTGAGGGATTACTGGGCCAAAATACGAAACACAATGAGAGTCTAGAGATATATGCCTGAAGCCATTTTAGCTATGAGAGCATTTGAAACTGCTAAAACACACTGAGCTGTGTTTTTAATAGACACTTGATACTAGAGAAACAAAATTCAAAATCGAGCAGCAATCAAATTTGAGGACTTTGGTACAACCCAAATTTAAGTTGAGATCCCCAAAGCACAAGGAGAAACAGAAATAAGACTATAGCCTACCTTGCCTTCTGTGTAAACTGAGAAAGTCAATCACTGAATTTGGAATATGATTGTCTTGTAGAGTCTCAGATATAAGAGAAAATCCTGCCAAGGAGGACCATACCATTATTATAGCTCTTAATTATCCCTACTCAATAAGAGTTCAAATATAACGTCTTGAACATAGCAAAATGTAACAAAGCACACAAAGAAAAACCATTAACAAGATTTGATAGACAAAATGGGATTAAGTATGATGTTAAAATGATCAATAAAGATTGTAAAATGGCTTGATTACTCTGCTCAAAGAAATGAGAGGGGAAGCAAATTGAACAAAAAACTGAAACTAAAAATGATATTGAGAAAGATTTTATAAATGAATTAAATGGATACTCTAGAACTTTAAAGATATGACAGCTAATTTAAGATACCACAGGGGTGCCTGGGTGGCTCACTTAATTAAACCTCCAATTCTTTTTCCTTTTTTTTTTTAACACCTTAATTTTATTTTATCTCTTTCATTTTGGCTCAGGTCATGATGTCAGGGTTGTGAAATAGAGCCCAGAGTTGGGCTCTGTGCTGAGCCTGGAGCCTGCTTAAGATTCTTTTCCCTTCTTTTTCTATCCCTCCCTGCACTCTCACTCGCTCGCTCTCTCTTGCTTGCAAATAGATAGATAGATAGATAGATAGATAATAGACAAAGCAAAATAAAAGCAGATTATGAAAATAAATATAAAGATTTTGAAATGAAAACAAGTTCAAAATAAAATAGAGAAGAGCTACACAGCTAAAAGTTCATTCAGAAAATCTACTATTAAAGAAGTCAGTATGACACAATGTTAAGATATCAAAAGATTTGAGCATGTACTTTACAGAAAGGGTAATCCAAATGGCCACTCATATATAAAAACTGTTTATCTTTATTATTAATCTGGAATTAAATTAAATTAAATTAAAAATAAATTAAAACCTAGAATGACATACTATTACACACTTACCATATTGGGCATCAGTGAAAATGTCTTGCAAGAATGTGAAGGAATGACAGTGCACATAATAAAAACATATGAGGTAAGTTGGACAATATTTAGAAAACTTAAAAATTAAAAAAAAATTGGTCCATTCCTAGAAATACAACATGGAACTCAATGAATATTTCACCAGGATATGCAAAAACAGATGATTATAGTTATTTCATTCATAACGGCAGATCAGTAGTGGTATATTTGCACAATGTTACATTAAATAAGAGAGAATATTAACAAACTGGGAGGAGGGGCTAGGTTGTTATCATAAACAGATCTTCTATGGTGCTAATTATGTTCTATTTCTCAAAATCTTTTAGTTAAAAAAGTTTTCAAATTTATATCTAGATAGATAGATAGATAGATGATAGATAGACAGATATCCCAGAAGCTGCAATGCTAGGCTAAGACCAGGCTTTAAAGGGCTTTTCTATGCTCTACTAAATACTTTAAACCATTCATTATATCATAGCTCAGTGTTCAAATCTCCATTTGTTTCCTCAGTTTCCTAGTATTTATCTTAAGGTGACCTGATCCAGACTTTTGATCACCTTTGTCTAAATATTTCTATTTTAACAAAGTCCTTTTGAACACTCAGAGACTAAAACTTAGAAAAATACTCTGATTGTTATCTCACTAGAGTGGAAAATATATAGTTACCCATTAACTAATGATATCCATGTCTACATTAGATCCATGACATTTTTAATTCTTGGGAGCTTTTGGTTAAATGAATTTTTTAAGCTTTCTTTAAATGAAGCTTTAAGCCATCACCACATGAATAAAATTAAAGAACTAAATGAAAACAAGCCAAGTATTTACAGAGTAATAGAATGTGCAGTGGAAAGAGTACAATTCTGAAATCATAAAGCCTAAATTAGTGTGATGCATCTTTACTAGCCATGTAATCATAAACCAGTTATCTAAATGTGTTAGCCTCAGTTGTTTCACCCATGAAATGGTGATGATAATACTTATTATGCAGAGTTGTTGTGTGGATGTAATAAAGCATGGAGCATGAGAGTCTCATATTCCATGCTAAAATGATAGCTATTTTTATACTTATAATAATTCTAATAATAGTAATTAAATTGTTCAAAATGATAATATTCATTTATATTGATGCATTGTATTGACTCTTCATAGACACATTTACCAAAATAAATTTCATTTTACTTTACCCCCTCTGAGGATATATATTCCTTAATTCAATACAAATCTCATTATGAATAATAATTATCATAATAAATGTGCTGATTTTTCTTCTATTTATTTTTAGGGAAGTATCCTTTACTGTTGATCATAAAGAAACTTAAGCAAGTCTGTCTTATTCAAAATTTGCATGCTGCTTTCTTATGAAACTAGATTATAGAGTTGTATGAAATAAATTCATGCAGTTAAGACATTTATGTTTGGAAAAATGGGTGGTGAGTTTAGTATTTCAAAAGAAGATTTTAAATTTAAACCTTAAAACTGAGCTCTTTCAGCCTTATTTATAGACCATCCTTCATGCTTCATAAGTATTCCTTCATTGTAAGCTAACTAATAGTTTTTGTCACAGTGTATATAACTAAAATGGATTTTATATTCTATTATTTCAGAGTTAGTTGCAGTTTCTACTTCCTTAATTCCTTTTTTTGAAAAAGAGATTAATTCTACAAAAAGTTTTTTCCAGCTTTATTAAAAAATAATCGACATATTATAATTTGTAAATATAAGAAATGATTTCTTATAACATTGCAAACTTTTAACATTGTGTAAATTTTGTACAATTTGATAAATTGGCATACATCTGTATTGCAATATAATCTACATAAAAATGTTAATACATCTACTATCTCATATAGTTGCCACTGTTTTTTATGCATGTATGGTAAGGAATTTTAAGATCTACTCTCTTAGCAAATTTTATGTATATAGTAAATTAGAGATAAACTTCAGAGGTCTTGTGGGTTTTGTTCCAGACCGCCTCAAAAAAGTGATTATCTCAATAAACTAAGTCAAATTATTATTTTTTTTTTTTTTGGTTTCCCAGATAAACCCGAATGGAGCGAAATCCTCTTTGCCTGGGCATCCCCTCTGCCTGACAGAGAAGCCCAGTTGCGCCTGTGGAAAGAGCCTTAAGGAAAGGGACACGTCTTACACTGCGCTCCCCAGGAGCATCTGTGGAAGGTGTAGCACGCTGCCCAGGGAGAAGAGCAGGAGCCGTTGGCCTTCTGGTCTGGAAAAGGTTGCGAAGCAGGAGAGCCGGCCCTGGCAGGCAGAGCGGCCGGTGGCAATACAAGTGTCTCCCGCTCCCTGTGCAGAGAGACGGAAGCCTGGCTGCTAAGGAGACAGGAGGGGATGAGTGGGGCAGGGCGCGTGCTCTGTCTTTGGAAGGAGTCTGGGCAGAAAGCATGCCTGTCCTGAGCCTCTGGGTCGAAAGAGATAGCACCTACTTGGCCACCTGTCCCTGGGGCAGACATGCGCTAGCCACCAGGCGCCTACCCTGCACTCGCAGAAACAGCTCCTGAAATAACGGGGAGTCACATGCCATCTTCCTCCAGGATTTGGAAGTTTGGAGGAGGCACGGGGTTTAAGGGGAAGGAGTGGGGACAGTCCCCCAAAGCTCCCTATTCAGTGTACGGTCAGTGTGCAAGGATCCTGTCACCTCTCCTTTCCTGTGGGGAAAGCACTGGCCTAGTCCGCGAGTCCGCCTGAGCGCCAGAGTAAAAGGCCAAGCGATGCCTACATTGGGAGTTCATAGTGTGCATAGAGTGCCATCCTAGGCTACGCATGCTACTGTAGGGTTGTGGCTGTGTCTGCTTACTTCGGCCTGGCAGTTTGAACCCAGGATGGGAACATGGAGCCCGGGAAAGCAAGGCCCAAGAGGCACCAGCTCTCCTGCAGCTCTTCTTCCCTGATGCGACTGAAGTCTTGCTGAGGAAGCAGCAGCGAAGTGCTGTTCGCTCCAAGCCTAAGCCTATGCGAAAGCACAGCATTCGCTGAGAAATGTTCTGCGGGCTGCTGCTACTTGCCTGAGCCCAGTCTCGCGGTGGGAGAAACCCGCATACAGCGAAAGCCTTTTTGCCTGGGCATCTCCCCTGGGAAAGCACAGCCTTTAATGGGAAATCAGAGTTGGGTTTGGGGATGCTGCTGCTGCTTGCCTGAGCTAGTCTCCGCATCTTGGTGGAAGATACCCGCATGGAGCGAAATACCCTTTGCCCTAGCATCTCCTCTGCCTGAGAGAGAAGCCAAGTGTGGGGAAGGCACAGCACGCCGCCCCCCCAAAAGAGAGAAGGAGCCGTTGGCCTTGGGGTCGGGAAACGCTCAGAAAGCAGGATAGCCTGCCATGGCACGAACAGCAGGCCGGTGGCAAGACAAGTGTCACCCGCTCCCTGTGCGGAGAGATGGAAGCCTGGCTGCTAAGGAGACATGAGGGGACGACTAGGGCAGGGTCGCGTGCTTCACTCTGAGGCAGAAGCCTGGGCAGAAGGCAGGCCTGTCCTGTGCCTCTGGTCCCAAGGGGACAGCATCTCCTTGGCCACCGGTCCCAAGGGCAGACTTGGCCTTGCCACCAGGTGCCATACCCGGAACTCGCAGAAACAACCCCATGGAGAAACGGGCAGTCAGATGCCGTCTTCCACCAAGATGTGGCAGCGATGTGGGTGGCAGGGCGTGTGCCGGGGAAGGAGTGGAGACAGTCCCCCACAGTTCCCCATCCCAGTGCACGGGTCGTGTGTAGAGATCCTGTTGCTACCTCTCCCCTGTGGTGAAGGTACTGACCTAGACCCCGAGTCTGCCTGAGCACCGGAGCAAAAGGCAAAGCCTTACCTACCCCAGGAGATGGTAATAGGTATAGAGTGCCATGCTAGGACATGCACGCGGCTGCAGGGTTGTGACTGAGTCTGCTTAGGTCGGCATAGCAAGGTGAACCCCGGACGTGAACTTGGAGACCGGGAAAGCAAGTCCCAAGAGGCACCAGCTCTCCCACGGCTCTTCTTCCCTGCCGCGACAGAGCTAACACCCAAAGCCTTGCTGAGGAAGCAGCAGTGAAGTGCGGTTCGTGCCAAGCTGAAAACCTCTGCGAAAGCAAAGCTGTCGCTGGGAAATCAGAGTCGGTTCTGTGTGCTGCTGTTGCTGCTTGCCTTAGCCTGGTATTCGTAGCAGGATGGGAGAAACCCGCATAGAGCGAAAGCCTTTTTGTCCGGCATCCCCTCTGGGAAAGCACAGCATTCTTTGGGAAATCAGACTCGGGTCTGTGGGATGCTCCTGTTTGCCTGAGCTGGTCTCCACAGCACGGTGTAATAAACCCGCATGGAGCGAAATCCTCTTTGCCTGGGCATCCCCTCTGCCTGAGAGAGAAGCGCGGTTGCGCCTGTGGAAAGAGCCTTAAGGAAAGGTACATGTCTTTCGCTGCGCTCCCCAGGAGCATGTCTGTGGAAGGTGCAGCACGCTGCCCAGGGAGAAGAGCAGGAGCCGTTGGCCTTCTGGTCTGAAAACGGTTGCGAAGCAGGAGAACCGGCCCTGGCAGGCACAGCGTTGGTGGCAAATCAAGTGTCCTCCGCTCCCTGTGCAGAGAGACAGAAGCCTGGCTGCTAAGGAGACAGGAGGGGATGAGTAGGGCAGGGCGCGTGCTCCACACTTAGGATGGAGTCTGGGCAGAAAGCATGCCTGTCCTGAGCCTCTGGGCCCAAAGAGATAGCAGCTCCTTGGCCTCCTGTCCCTGGGGCAGACATGCGCTAGCCACCAGGCGCCTACCCTGAAGTCGCAAAAACAGCTCCCTGAAATAACGGGGAGTCAGATGCCATCTTCCTGCAGGATGTGGAAGCTTGGAGGAGGCACGGGGTTTAAGGGGAAGGAGTGGGGACAGTCCCCCAAAGCTCCCTATTCAGTGCACGGGCGGTGTGCAGGGATCCTGTCACCTCTCCTTTCCTGTGGGGAAAGCACTGGCCTAGTCCGCGAGTCCGCCTGAGCACCAGAATAAAAGGCCAAGTGATGTCTACACTGGGAGATGGTAGTGTGCATTGAGTGCCATCCTAGGCTACGCATGCTACTGTAGGGTTGTAGCTGTTTCTGCTTAGTTCGGCCTGGCAGGGTGAACCCAGGACGCGAACATGGAGCCCGGGAAAGCAAGGCCCAAGAGGCACTAGCTCTCCTCTTCCCTGTTGCGACTGAAGTCTTGCTGAGGAAGCTATGCGAAAGCACTTCATTAGCTGAGAAATGTTCTGCAGGCTGCTGCTGCTTGCCTGAGCCTAGTTGTGTGGTGGGAGAAACCCGCATACAGCGAAAGCCTTTTTGCCTTGGCATCTCCCCTGGGAAAGGACAGCGTTCCTTCGGAAATCAGAGTTGGGTTTGGGGATGCTGCTGCTGCTTGCCTGAGCTAGTCTCCGCATCTCGGTGGAAGATACCCGCATGGAGTGAAATACCCTTTGCCCTAGCATCTCCTCTGCCTGAGAGAGAAGCCAAGTGTGGGGAAGGCGCAGCACGCCGCCCACGGAGAAGAGAAGGAGCCGTTGGCCTTGGGGTTGTGAAATGCTCGGGAAGCAGGATAGCCTGCCGTTGCACGAACAGCAGGCCGGTGGCAAGACAAGTGTCACCCGCTCCCTGTGCGGAGAGATGGAAGCCTGGTTGCTAAGGAGACATGAGGGGACGACTAGGGCAGGGTTGCGTGCTCCACTCTGAGGAAGGAGTTTGGGCAGAAGGCAGGCCTGTCCTGTGCCTCTGGTCCCAAGGGGACAGCATCTCCTTGGCCACCTGTCCCAAGGGCAGACTTGGGCTTGCCACCAGGTGCCATACCCGGAAGTCGCAGAAACAACCCCATGTCGAAACGGGTGCACTTTCTAAAAAGAGATCAGTGAACTTGGACTGGAGTTAGTAGACATGGAAGAAAATAAAATATTACAGAGAAGAATACTCTGTGGTCCACAACCTAAACGGGCTGTGATTCCCATCATTTGGGTCCCTGTAGCTTTACAAAAGTCAATTAATATTTGTATCTCCGATTAAAGTTGATTCCCCTGTACTTCTTCAAACATCTCTTGTAAAGTATTGTTTCCCAGAAAGAAAGGGATTTTGCACATGTATCTGCCTTTGTCTCTGGTCATGATCTCAGTCAGGATCCTGGGATTGAGCTCCATATAGGGCTTCCTGCTCATTAGGGAGTATACTTCACAGTCTCTCTGCAGCTACCTCCCCCTGCCTCACTCATGCTCTGTCTCTCAAATAATTACAATCTTTAATTTTTTAATTAAAAATAACATAAATAAAATAAAATAAAAAGTCTGGTCTTACTGACACATTCAGCTCCTTTTTTTTTTTGAGTTGTATTTAAAGCAGCATGAGAGAACATGATGCTCTCAAACTTTAAAAAAAAAAAGGAAAAAATTGAGTTTTGTTAGGTTTTAAGATCTTGTCTGCTAGACAAAAACGTTGGCTTTGTTAACATGTGAAAATTAACAAAAGAGAATGAGATAGAATTCTAATAATTCTTGTAGAAATTAAAAATTTCCTCCAACCCAATTACATACAGACCCATTAAGTAAATTCATTCCAATGTCCCAAACCAACCTTTTCTAATAGTAATGCATCTGTGTAAACAGGGTCAACCCAAGAAATAAATAAATATTATTATTTTTTTCCTGTATCTTCCACAGTCACATCTGGGTATATTGGTAGCAAGCCAATTATCTATCTTATAAGACATGATATCATAAGGAGGGTATTCTGTCCATTTGGGACAACTGAAAATCATTGTAATTTTATCTTGGTGCAGTAACTTGAGATGGCACAGTGTGGGTTATGAATATATTTTATTTTTTTTTTACTGGGAAGAAGAGATTATAGAGATATTGGTTATCCAAGAGAGACTGACAGGTGTTGATAGTTGCCAGGTCAATATCCATCTACTTTTTCCTTTAATATCAGAAAGCACTGTGGGATTGACAACAAGGAAACTTAAAACAACATCAAATATTTTATTGTCTCTTTTCTTTTTTTTTTTTTTTTGATTTTGTTAACTGTTTCCTTTGCTGCGCAAAAGCTTATGATCTTGATAAAATCCCAATAGTTCATTTTTGCCCTTGCTTCCCTTTGCCTTTGGCGATGTTCCTAGGAAGATGTTGCTGTGGTTGAGGTCGAAGAGGTTGCTGCCTGTGTTCTTCTCAAGGATTTTGATGGATTCCTTTCTCACATTGAGGGCGTTCATCCATTTTGAGTCTATTTTTGTGTGTGGTGTAAGGAAATGGTCCAATTTCATTTTTCTGCATGTGGCTGGCCAATTTTCCCAACACCATTTATTGAAGAGGCTGTCTTTTTTCCATTGGACATTCTTTCCTGCTTTGTCTAAGATTAGTTGACCATAGAGTTGAGGGTCTATTTCTGGGTTTTCCATTCTGTTCCATTGATCTATGTGTCTGTTTTTGTGCCAGTACCATGCTGTCTTGATGATGACAGCTTTGTAATAGAACTTGAAGCCTGGAATTGTGATGCCACCAACTTTGGCTTTCTTTTTCAATATTCCTTTGGCTATTCGAGGTCTTTTCTGGTTCCATGTAAATTTTAGGATTATTTGTCCCATTTCTTTGAAAAAGATACATGGTACTTTGATAGGAATTGCATTAAATGTGTAGATTGCTTTAGGTAGTATAGACATTTTCACAACATTTATTCTTCCAATCCAGGAGCATGGAACATTTTTCCATTTCTTTGTGTCTTCCTCAATTTCTTTCATGAGTACTTTTCACACAGCGATTTTAACAAAGTTTAACAGAAGATTCAATAATGGGGCATAATCCAGTAAGAAGTAAAGAAAACTCTAAAGAATATAAATAGCAGCTACTATCCCTGGGGCTGAGATTAAGACCCCAAGGCAGAGCTTCCCTCCTCCTAGTGCTGAGATCCATACCTTATTGGAAAGAGCACCATCATAGCTCAGTGATGGAACTTGCTGGAAATCCACCCTCCAGATGCAAGAGAAAGCCATTGACGGAGAGGTACCATGCCTTGGAACTGGCTGTTAGCTGCACAAGGGGTTACCAGAGGAAAGCTCTCTAGAGAGAGGCTGGATGCTATTGGTTGCCACGCACTGCAGGAGCCAAGCATTCACTAAAGAAGCCAGATGCTGGAGATACCACACACCGCAGAAGCCAAGTGGTAAAGAAAGCCGTGCCTTGCACTGCCGGCAGTACACTGAGGCTGAAGTCAAACTCAGAATGGGAGTTTGCCAAGAGAACACCCTGTAACCAGGACCAAAATCAAACCAAACCAAACTTTCTGCTCCAGTATCCCTCTAGACAAAGCTGACATCATACCAGCTGGCAAAGGAGAAATGTTTCACGGTCCCAATTCTTATTTTCATAGAGCAGGAGATAATGGATGGACTTGAAGTGGAGAGGCAATAAATCAATCACTGGCATGGCAACGTTTCCTGGTTAGATGCAATATTCACAGCATAAACTGTTGATGAACTGCAAGATTATAATCTTCATTTTTTTTTTTTTTTTTTTTCAGGAGAATAGGAATTAGTTCTTCTTTAAATGTTTGGTAGAATTCCCCCAGGAAGCCGTCTGACACTGGGCTTTTGATTGTTTGGAGATTTTTTTTAATATAATTTTTTATTTTTTATAAACATATATTTTTATCCCCAGGGGTACAGGTCTGTGAATCACCAGGTTTACACACTTCACAGCACTCACCAAAACACATACCCTCCCCAATGTCCATAATACCACCCCTTTCTCCCAACCCCCCTCCCCCCAGCAACCCTCAGTTTGTTTTGTGAGATTAAGAGTCACTTATGGTTTGTCTCCCTCCCAATCCCATCTTCTTTCATTTATTCTTCTCGTACCCACTTAAGCCCCCATGTTGCATCACCACTTCCTCATATCAGGGAGATCATATGATAGTTGTCTTTCTCCGCTTGACTTATTTCGCTAAGCATGATACGCTCTAGTTCCATCCATGTTGTCGCAAATGGCAAGATTTCATTTCTTTTGATGGCTGCATAGTATTCCATTGTGTATATATACCACACCTTCTGGATCCATTCATCTGTTGATGGACATCTAGGTTCTTTCCATAGTTTGGCTATTGTGGACATTCCTGCTATAAACATTCGAGTACACGTGCCCCTTTGGATCACTACGTTTGTATCTTTAGGGTAAATACCCAATAGTGCAATTGCTGGGTCATAGGGCAGTTCTATTTTCAACATTTTGAGGAACCTCCATGCTGTTTTCCAGAGTGCCTGCACCAGCTTGCATTCCCACCAACAGTGGAGGAGGGTTCCCCTTTCTCCGCATCCTCGCCAGCATCTGTCATTTCCTGACTTGTTGATTTTAGCCATTCTGACTGGTGTGAGGTGATATCTCATTGTGGTTTTGATTTGTATTTCCCTGATGCCGAGTGATATGGGGCACTTTTTCATGTGTCTGTTGGCCATCTGGATGTCTTCTTTGCAGAAATGTCTGTTCATGTCCTCTGCCCATTTCTTGATTGGATTATTTGTTCTTTGGGTGTTGAGTTTGCTAAGTTCTTTATAGATTCTGGACACTAGTCCTTTATCTGATATGTCGTTTGCAAATATCTTCTCCCATTCTGTCAGTTGTCTTTTGATTTTGTTAACTGTTTCCTTTGCTGTGCAAAAGCTTTTGATCTTGATGAAATCCCAATCGTTCATTTTTGCCCTTGCTTCCCTTGCCTTTTGCGTTGTTCCAAGGAAGATGTTGCTGCGGCTGAGGTCGAAGAGGTTGCTGCCTGTGTTCTCCTCAAGGATTTTGATGGATTCCTTTCGCACATTGAGGTCCTTCATCCATTTTGAGTCTATTTTCATGTGTGGTGTAAGGAAATGGTACAATTTCATTTTTCTGCATGTGGCTGTCCAATTTTCCCAGCACCATTTATTGAAGAGGCTGTCTTTTTTCCATAGGATATTCTTTCCTGCTTTGTCTAAGATTAGTTGACCATAGAGTTGAGAGTCTATTTCTGGGCTCTCTATTCTGTTCCATTGATCTATGGGTCTGTTTTTGTGCCAGTACCATGCTGTCTTGATGATGACAGCTTTGTAATAGAGCTTGAGGTCCGGAATTGTGATGCCACCAACGTTGGCTTTCTTTTTCAATATCCCTTTGGCTATTCGAGGTCTTTTCTGGTTCCATATAAATTTTAGCATTATTTGTTCCATTTCTTTGAAAAAGATGGATGGTACTTTGATAGGAATTTCATTAAATGTGTAGATTGTTTTAGGTAGCATAGACATTTTCACAATATTTATTCTTCCAATCCAGGATCATGGAACATTTTTCCATTTCTTTGTGTCATTCCTTTGTGTCTTTCTTTCATGAGTACTTTATAGTTTTCTGAGTATAGATTCTGTGTCTCTTTGGTTAGGTTTATTCCTAGGTATCTTATGGTTTTGGATGCAATTGTAAATGGGATTGACTCCTTAATATCTCTTTCTTCTGTCTTGGTGTTGGTGTAGAGAAATGCAACTGATTTCTGTGCATTGATTTTATTTCATGACACTTTACTGAATTCCTGTATAAGTTCTAGAAGTTTTGGAGTGGAGTCTTTTGGGTTTTCCACATATAGTATCATATCATCTGCGAAGAGTGATAATTTGACTTCTTCTTTGCCGATTTGGATGCCTTTAATTTCCTTTTGTTGTCTGATTGCTGAGGCTAGGACCTCTAGTACTATGTTGAATAGCAGTGGTGATAATGGACATCCCTGCCATGTTCCTGACCTTAGCGGAAAAGCTTTCAGTTTTTCTCCATTGAGAATGATATTTGCGGTGGGTTTTTCATAGATGGCTTTGATGATATTGAGGTATGTGCCCTCTATCCCTACACTTTGAAGAGTTTTGATCAGGAAGGGATGCTGTACTTTGTCAAATGCTTTTTCAGCATCTATGGAAAGTATCATATGGTTCTTGTTCTTTCTTTTATTGATGTGTTGTATCACATTGACTGATTTGCGGATGTTGAACCAACCTTGCAGCCCTGGAATAAATCCCACTTGGTCGTGGTGAATAATCTTTTTAATGTACTGTTGAATCCTATTGGCTAGTATTTTGTTGAGTATTTTCGGGCATCTGTGTTCATCAAGGATATTGGTCTATAGCTCTCTTTTTTGGTGGGATCCTTGTCTGGTTTTGGGATCAAGGTGATGCTGGCCTCATAAAATGAGTTTGGAAGTTTTCCTTCCATTTCTATTTTTTGGAACAGTTTTAGGAGAATAGGAATTAGTTCTTCTTTAAATGTTTGGTAGAATTCCCTCGGGAAGCCGTCTGGCCCTGGGCTTTTGTTTGTTTGGAGATTTTTAATGACTGTTTCAGTCTCCTTACTGCTTATGGGTCTGTTCAGGCTTTCTATTTCTTCCTGGTTCAGTTGTGGTAGTTTATATGTTTGTAGGAATGCATCCATTTCTTCCAGATTGTCAAATTTATTGCCGTAGAGTTGCTCATAGTATGTTCTTATAATAGTTTGTATTTCTTTGGGTGTTAGTTGTGATCTCTCCTCTTTCATTCATGATTTTATTTATTTGGGTCCTTTCTCTTTTCTTTTTGATAAGTCTGGCCAGGGGTTTATCAATTTTATTAATTCTTTCAAAGAACCAGCTCCTACTTTCGTTGATTTGTTCTATTGTTTTTTTGGTTTCTATTTCATTGATTTCTGCTCTGATCTTTATGATTTCTCTTCTCCTGCTAGGCTTAGGGTTTCTTTCTTGTTCTTTCTCCAGCTCCTTTAGATGTAGGGTTAGATTGTGTACCTGAGACCTTTCTTGTTTCTTGAGAAAGGCTTGTACCGCTATATATTTTCCTCTCAGGACTGCCTTTGTGTGTCCCACAGATTTTGAACCATTGTATTTTCATTATCATTTGTTTCCATGATTTTTTCCAATTCTTCTTTAATTTCCCGGTTGACCCATTCATTCTTTAGAAGGATGCTGTTTAGTCTCCATGTATTTTGGTTCTTTTCAAACTTCCTTTTGTGTTTGAGTTCTAGCTTTAGAGCATTGTGGTCTGAAAATATGCAGGGAATGATCCCAATCTTTTGATACCGGTTGAGTCCTGATTTAGGACCGAGGATGCGATCTATTCTGGAGAATGTTCCATGTGCACTAGAGAAGAATGTGTATTCTGTTGCTTTGGGATGAAATGTTCTGAATATATCTGTGATGTCCATCTGGTCCAGTGTGTCCTTTAAGGCCTTTATTTCCTTACTGATCTTTTGCTTGGATGATCTGTCCATTTCAGTGAGGCGAGTGTTAAAGTCCCCTACTATTATTGTATTATTGTTGATGTGTTTCTTTGATTTTGTTATTAATTGGTTTATATAGTTGGCTGCTCCCACGTTGGGGGCATAGATATTTAAAATTGTTAAATCTTCTTGTTGGACAGACCCTTTGAGTATGATATAGTGTCCTTCCTCATCTCTTATTTTAGTCTTTGGCTTAAAATCTAATTGATCTGATATAAGGATTGCCACTCCTGCTTTCCTCTGATGTCCATTAGCATGGTAAATTCTTTTCCACCCCCTCACTTTAAATCTGGAGGTGTCTTCGGGCTTAAAATGAGTTTCTTGGAGGCAACATATACATGGGTTTTGTTTTTTTATCCATTCTGATAGCCTGTGTCTTTTGACAGGGGCATTTAGCCCATTCACATTCAGGGTAACTATTGAGAGATATGAATTTAGTGCCATTGTTTTGCCTGTAAGGTGACTGTTACTGTATATGGTCTCTGTTCCTTTCTGATCTACCACTTGTAGGCTCTCTCTTTGCTTAGAGGACCCCTTTCAAGATTTCCTGTAGAGCTGGTTTGGTGTTTACAAATTCTTTCAGTTGTGCTGAAATTCTTTCAGCCACCTGGGTGGCTCAGTGGGTTAAGCCGCTGCCTTCGGTTCAATTCATGATCTCAGGGTCCTGGGATCAAGCCCCACATCAGGCTTTCTGCTCAGCAGGTAGCCTGCTTCCCTTCCTCTCTCTCTGCCCACCTCTCTGCCTACTTGTGATTTCTCACTGTCAAATATATAAATAAAATATTTTAAAAAATAGCTTAAAAGTATATGATAAAATAATGATATACATATACAAAGAAAAGAAAGATACTAAACTGTGAATATAAATTAAGTGAAAATTGTTGAAATAAAGAATACAATAAATGGAGACTAAGATGAATATAGCTGTAAAATGAATAAGTGAGTTGGGAAAAACAAACAAACAAACAAATTAATGACTTCTGCCCAAATGCAGCAGAAGAGAAAAAAAAATAAAGAAAATATTTAAATAAGTACTGAGATAAATTTTGGAGAATTAAAGAAAGATAAAAGATACCAGACTTAAAATGATGCCAAACATGAGAAATCAGAAACAAAACAAAACAAAGACCACACACACAAAAAAACACTCATATAGGGCGCCTGGGTGGCTAAGTGGATTAAGCTGCTGCCTTCGGCTCAGGTCATGATCTCAGGGTCCTGGGATCCAGTCCCGCATGGGGCTCTCTGCTCGGCGGGGAGCCTGCTTCCTCCTCTCTCTCTCTCTGCCTGCCTTTCCAACTACTTGTGATTTCTCTCTGTCAAATAAATAAATAAAATCTTTAAAAAAAACACTCATATATATTATGGTGAGCTTTAAGAATATTAAAAACAGAGAAGAGCATAAATGATGCCCAAGAGAAGGACAGATCACCTAAAATGTACAAGAATAATACTGACAGCAGAATTCTCAATAGTAATAGCATATAAAGGAGACAGCTGGGTGTTTGTATAGATGGAAAAGATATTTGAAACAAGATATTTTACATCAAGCCAAATTATTGATTAAATTTGAGAGCACAGTAAAAATACAATGAAGCATGTTAGGTCTTAGAACATTTATCACACAGAGACACACATTTTAGAAAACTTCCTTAGAAGACAGCTCAACTTAGATAGAGAAAACAGAATTATGTACTCAAAGGCACATTTTGAAGGAAGGATTGAATATAGTCTGCACTGCAAATATTCTTTAATCGTATGTTCTGAATTTCCTAAATTTAAGAAATATTTGTTCAAATATTTATCTTTAAAAAAACTCTAGGAGACTTTTTCATGGATTCTGGAAAATCAGTCCATTTGGATACAAATCTTTTTGTCACTGATGGAAATTTTGATAGCCCTTAACTCTGGAATGTCTAATGTATTGTTACAGCAATTGTGATTTGCCACTACATGGGTGATGTGTGTGTGTTGTGCGTGTTTATTTTTATTTTTGATGGTTTTACTCTTCTATGAGATTTTTAAATAGACATAATTTTAATAAATTATGATTTGTTGAAATCTATCAGAGGTTATATATAATAAAATGAAATTTGTGTGAACTGAAGAAGTGCGTCTCCATTTTTTTTTTTTTTAACAGTAGACAGGTCTTTAAAAATTGTCCAAAGAAGTACATTATATTCCTTATTAAATTTGATAATATACAATAAAGGATTTATGGTCATATGGAACCATATCAAATTCTACTATTAATTCATATTAATAATTACCATAAGAGGAAAAAGGGATATTTTCCAAAATGAAAATTAGTGTATTTTTCAAAATATGATATAGTGTTATTCACTGAACAGAGGGAACAAATGTCAAAGTTTAACACAGTTTATAGAATGTTTTAACATAAATTGAAATTTAAATCTGAACAAATTTCGCAATTTTAAGTAAAATGATAGCACTTTAAATCCTTGAAAAGTGGTAAGTGACCCAAAACATTGCTTAGAAAAACAAATTTAACACTACACTAGTCTGAGATGGTTAAGTTAAGGTACAACTTGCCATTGTGTATCATGAAATGGTATATATTTTTCTTTTGGTCTTGTCATTATATTTTATTTTAGCCATTCTGATAAGTGTGTAGTGATATCTCAGTGTCATTTTAATTGCATTTCCTTTCTACCCTAATAAATAATGCAACGATTCTCTCAGTGAGTTGTACTTTTGGTTTAAACAGCCAACTGTCTCTTAAAAAGGAATTTTGTTTAAATTCCTTTAAAAAAAAAGTTCTTTCAAAAAAAAAATTTTTTTTTATTTTTTATTTTTTAATTCCATATGTTTACTCTGATCCTGGAACTTTGTCATTTTGACCTTCTCTGCTGATTAAAATATTCTTCATCATCAGCACCTACTGCTCTCCTCTCCTGGTGGGACTCCGGAAGGGGTCTTCTCTAGCTCTTCTAGGAGGAGATGGGGACTTCCCCTTTACCCCTGTTGCCGGACCAACCTAACCTATCCTGCAGGGTCAGGTCAGCCTGGCCTTTTATCTGTTGTTTTCTGAGTGGTTAGTTTTTCATAGATACCGTGCTTTGCTTTTGTCAGGATTTACCCTGGACTATCAAAACCCTTTTCTTGTGCCAGTGAAGCCTAAGAAACAGTCCTGATGAGAGAACCAGAAACTCGAACAGATCATATTTATCCTGAATGTTCCGTCCAAAAAGAAAAATACATTTCTGAGAGCCTCAAGATCTCTGAGAAGGGAAGTTTCACAAACTCTGTCATGTAGGGGCATCAATTCCGATTCTGTGTCAATTTTCCTACTTTCCCAGCTAGTAATTCTCTACCTCAGAAAGCCCACTCTCAACCGTTTCCTCTCTCAAAGGCAGTTGCTCTTAGAGTCTGCACATGGCACTTGGGGCCTGCTGGTCGTTGGCTACTGCCTCCTTACCTTGGGTCTAACAGCTGCGGGGCATCAAGATGAGAACGTCTCTTGTTCAAAGACTTAATATAGTTTGGGGCACATGGTAAGCAATAATCACTTTTTTTTTGTTGATCCAAGTGTTCAACCTTTCTTAATTATTCTAGTACCACAGTTTACTTGTTCTAGTACCACAGTTTACTTGTTCTAAGATTTGTCTCCCCCCCCCATTTTAATATCTCTTAAGGTGGCACTCACCTTGCACTTGAGGACATATCCTAGTTTAACTGACAGCATTTCTCTTTCTTAGTCGAACATAAACTATAGTGCATCTTACCCTTGATGAAAGCTAGGTTGCAATGAAATACTCTATTATGGTTACGATTCTGATATTTGAAATCCTCCGGTAGCTCTCTGTGCCACCACAGTGTAGTACCTCACCTCCTCGGCATAGTATACAAACCATCTCAGCCCCAGTGTTAACCCCGGGGCTCAGCCTCCATCCCCAGGTGATGCTGCCAGATCAGCTGTCGGTTGACATGAACTTGCTGTAGTTTCCCGAATGCACTGTGCTGCCTCCTGGCACTTTGAAACTTGACACACTCATCCTCATTCTTCGCAGTGCCCTTGTCTATCACCTCCCCTGAAAATCTGTTCCTAAGTGGCTTTTTCCAGCTCCAAACTTCCCTTGGCAGTCTTTTATCTCCCTGTGGTAAAACCTGTCACACTGCACCATGGACATGCCGGTTGTCCCCCTGAGAAGAGAAAAGGGACAGTGAGGGTCCCCCAGCATTTGCAGCTCTAGTGCAGAGCCCCATGCCTGGCTTGCAGGAAATGCCAGATCATGAAGACAAACGGAGATCATCGTCTGGCTAAAACCAGCTCTTCTTTGCCTACCACAGGATCTGGTTCAATAAAGAGCAACCAGTTATTATTGCTGTTTTTCTAGGGATTTTTTCTCCATATATTTCCCAGGTCTTTACTCTTTTTATAGCACTTTAATTCAGGCTTCAACCACTTCCTAGTCAGATCAAGTGAAATCATTTTCCTTCCCATACCCACAATGTATTTCACACCTAGTAATTGTTTTTTCTTAAGGATTTTATTTATTTATTTTACAGAGAGAGATCAAAAGTTGGGAGAGGCAGGCAGAGACAGAGAGAAGAGGAAGCAGGCTCCCTGCTGAGCAGAGAGCCCAATGCGGGACTCGATCCCAGGACCCTGAGATCGTGACCTGAGCCGCAGACAGAGGCCTAATCCACTGAGCCACCCAGGAGCCCCCATATCTGGTAATTTTGAATCAACGTGGATTTGCTGCATCAAATAGTTCCTTCTTCTTCATATATAAATATATAAATATATTGATCAAGTCACACCCATGTCTTAGTAGAATGTCATACCTTTAGTAGCAAACTTGAAATCATGGCCATTGGTTTTGATTTTTGTTTTGGTTTGATTTGGTTCATTTTTTGTAATTTTAAAAATCCCTCCAGCCCTTGGCTCTGTCTGACCTGATTGCTTTCAGCTGTTTCTGCAACAAAATTTTCCCGGCAGCGAAAACTCTCATTGTTTACAGTTGCGCCCCCTTCTGAACATTTTGTTAATAAAAAGCTTTTTTTTTTTGGCTATGTTAAATGTGGAACAACAATGAGGTATTTCAAAGAGGTGAACCACAGATAAATTTCTCTAAGGGTGGGGTGAGGGTTACTCAAAAAGGAACTTGACAAGGCTTTTAAAGATATCGACAATCATTATAACATAACGTGACTGATTGTTACCGTACTCTTAACTGGGCAAACACTTGTTGGCTTCCAAGATAGACTAACATAGTTGAGATGGTTCTAGCGGCCTGCTAGCACAGGGTCTCATGAGGCAGGGATTCTAGTCACTGGCTGTGCAAGGCATGAGGCCTGTTAGTGATTCTATTTTTTCCTCTGCAGAATAGGTCTTTCTACATTCCAGGTCCTTTCTACCCCAATAAATAATGCAGCGATTCTTTCAGTGAGTTGTACTTTTGGTTTAAACAGCCAACTGTCTCTTAAAAAGGACTTTTGTTTAAAGTCCTTTAAAAAAAAAGTCCTTTCAAAAAAATCTTTTTTTTTATTTTTTTATTTTTTAATTCCATATGTTTACTCTGATCCTGGAACTTTGTCATTTTGACCTTCTCTGCTGATTAAAATATTCTCTCCAAAATGTCAGTTATTTGCAGGTACTTGCACTGTAGACATTCTTTACATATTTTTAAAAAATCCATTCACGATTATTAGTGAAAATCCCGGGAATCTGAAATACTACCATTTGCTATTCATCAAACATTTACTGTCTCCATCAAGTGACAGGGTTTCAGAGAACGTGAGCTCACAAGAGATGTAACCTTTTTTCCACTTTCTGCTACCATGTTCATTTCTATGTTACTCAGAGGAGCCTTCTTTGTAGAAACATATTATCCAATCTTTTATAAAGCTGAATTTAAATTCTGTCCCTTAATTCCCCACAAAGCTTAAAAAGCCAAGCAAATTTTGTTCCATTTTTTAAGAGCCCATAGATGGCATTTTTTTAATGTTGCATTTTTGAGTTTTCATCACTCTTTATGTTACTTCTACTTCACAGATAAACAATTGCTAATGACAATGTGAACTTCCTACAAATGTGCAATCAAAATCCCTAGGTACACATTACTGAAGTTCTTCATTCCCTTTAAACATTATTTCTCTCTTGATATGCATTCTTGTTTTGTATTATACTGCATTATAAAGTTTTTTTAACAGACTGCATTTTTTAGAGTAGTTTGGGGATCAAAGTAAAATTCCCTTTCCCCACATACACACAGCCTTCCCCATTATCCACATCGTGTACCACGGTGATAATTTTTCACGCTCACTGACCCTACACTGACACATCATTATCACCCCAAAGTCCACAGTTTACATTAGAGTTCACTCTTGGTGGGTCACCAGGGTGGCTCAGTGGGTTAAGGCTTCTGCCTTCAGCTCAGGTCATAATCTCACGGTCCTGGCATCGAGCCCCAGACCAGACTCTCTGCTTGGCAGGGAGCCTGCTTTCCCCCAACCCCTGCTTTCCCCGCCTGCCTCTCTGCCTGCTTTGTTGCCTGTCAAATAAATAAATAAAATCTTAAAAAAAACCTTTTCTCATAGAGTTCACTCTTGGTATAGTATCTTATGCATTTTGACAACTGTGTAGCGATATATATATCTAAAATATCATACATGTCATACAGAACATTTTCACTGGCCTAAAAATCCTCTGTGCTCTGCCTGTTCATCCTCCTCCTCTCCTAACTGCTACAAACCGCTGACCTTTATACCATTTGCATAGTTCTGCCTTTTCTAGAAGGTCATATAGTTGGAACCTTGCAACATGAAGCTTTTTCAAATTGACTTCTTTCACTTATTATGACGGATTTTAAGTTTGTTCCATGTCTTTTCATTGCTTGATAGCCATTTCTCTTTATCGCTGAATCATATCCCATTGTTTCAATGGACCACAGTTTATCTATCCATTCTCCTCCTGAAGGACATCTTGGTTACTTCCAACTCTTGGCACTTATGGGTAAAGCTGTTACAAACACAGGTTTATATGCAGGATTCTGTGTACACAAAGTTTTCGCTCTTTTGGGTGAGTACCAAGGAGCACGATTGCTGGATCATATGGGAAGAATATGTTTAGTCTTGTAAGAAACTGCCCAACTGTCTTCCAAAGTGGTAGCACCATTTTGGTGTTAACACCAGAATGAATGAGAGTTTCTCTTGTTCCTCATCGTCAAAAGCATTTTATGTTGTCAGTATTTTGGATTTTAGCCATTCTAATAGATGTGTAGTGATATATCATTGTTTTATTTATTTATTTATTTTTAAAAAAGATTTTATTTATTGATTTGACAGAGAGAGATCACAAGAAGACGGAGAGGCAGTCAGAGAGAGAGAGAGAGAAAGGGAAGCAGGCTTCTGCTGAGCAGAGAGCCCAACGTGGAACTCGATCCCAGGACCCTGAGATGATGACCTGAGCCAAAGGCAGCGGCTTAATCCACTGAGCCATCCAGGCGCCCCTCTTTGTTCTTTTAATTTACAATTCCTTAATTAGACATGCTGTGGATCATCACAGCATCTTTTCATATCATTATTGCCATCTCAATATATTCTTCAGTGAGGTGTCTGTTCCAGTCCTTGCCAATTTTTCAATCAGGCCATTCATTTTCTTGTGTTTGAGTTAATAAATAAATACATAATGATAATAAATAAATAAATAAATAAATAAATAATAAATAATAAATAAATTGATTAATTTATTATATATATTATATGTGTTATATATGTTACATATAGTTTATTATATATATTATTATATATTAAATAATAATTTATGAAAAATAAATTTACTAATGAGGCCAAGAATTCAGAATCACAAATACTTCAGAACTAATAATAACTGCCTTCACTTGATGTTATTCTATAAGATAAATTCTACGATCAAGTTTCAATTTTAAATTCTTACAATTTTTAATTCTTAAATCCTTATGAAGAAGCATCATTTGGAGGGAGCAGTTTTCATAATTTAGCATCCATCAGCCTTTTTTTAAAGATTTTATTTATTTATTGGACACAGAGAGAGAGAGAGAGAGAGATCACAAGTAAGCAGAGAGGCAGGCAACCAGGGAGGGTAGCAGTCTTCCTTTTGAGCAGAGCCCAATGTGGGGCTGGATCCCAGGAGCCAGAGACCATGACTTGAGATGAAGGCAGAGGCTTAAGCCACCAGCCACGTGATGAGAGAGCCCCTCAGGTGCCCCTCATCCATCAGTCTTAATTGTTTGGAGGAAAATGTGTGGATGAATAATGCCTTAGGGAGCTAATCTCTCTAAAGAATTTTCAAGTCTTTACCCCTTCAAGGTTTTTGCACAGTTCTGATAGCCTCTAAACATCCAGCTGATTTCTACAGTGACAGGCCTGTTAAAAACTGTCCTCAAACCAGGAATAGAGCTTGAAACATACCAGTCAAGAGCAACTTTGAGTCTTTTAAGGAATTTCTCATCATTTCTTTGTTTTTTGGTTAATATCTGAAATAGTTCCATATTACACTTGCATAATTTCTCCAGAGCTGACTTTGAAGGAGGCATTCAGTTCCAGCTAGTTCCATATTTTGGCAAGAACTATAAATTCTATATATAAAAAAAAAAAACATATTTTAGAGCGCCTGGGTGGCTCAGTGGGGGTTAAAAATCTCAGCCTTCGGCTCAGGTTATGATTCCAGGTTCCTGGGATTGAGTCCCACAGTGGGCTCTCTTCTCAGCAGGGAGCCTGCTTCCACTCCTCTCTCTCTCTCTGCCTGCCTCTCTGCCTTCCTGTGATCTCTGTCAAGTAAATAAATAAAATTTTTAAAAAAACATATTTTATACCAGTTTTTCATGTTTATTAACTAAGATATCACAATACAAATAATACAAACAGTTGCTCTTTATTAATACCTTCAACCAAGATCAAAAAAATAAGTCATATTTACTCCAAAAATTTTATATCATCTGATAGGTCAGATATATATAAAATTACATTTAAAGTTTTAAAAATATCAGCAAATATTTTCATTTAAATGCAAATTTCAAAGAAAATCTACTTTTCCAAACACGACTTTTTATCCTATTTTTTTTTGAATTTTGTCAACAACTGATAAAATGTTTAGCGAGACTATAAATGTTAGATCGAAAAAAATGATTAATAAACGTAGGTTCAAATTATTATGTTCCATTAAAAATGATTTAGTCTTTGATGAACATCTGTTTGGTAATGTGTTGTATCCAGATATAGTAAATTAATGACATATATAAAATTATAGGGAAATGACACCTTCTGTTCCATTATGAGTAGAGCTTTTAAAATGCTTTTTGTCACACCCTGTCATCTTGTCATTATGTAGCATTATGTAGCATTTAAAAAATGTATACTCTTCACTTTGAAGTCTTTTAGAAATCTAAAATATGACATTCTATGGTTTGTGTTTCCATATTCCTTTATTGCCAGTTTGAACAAATACACATGCTTTGATTCAAAGGTAATAAATTCCTCTTATTTGGAAAAATGATGTTTATTTTTGTTCTCTCACCCTTAGCAGGTGGTTTCATTTTAGCACACATCAGAGTTATAATTTCATGCTTATTAAAAACATTTATTATGATCTACATAGATGAATGAAACTTTTATTTTATTAAATTATTTATATGATTGTTTCTTTAAGGCTTTTGTCTTATTTTTTTTGGTTTTTTTTTTTTGTCTTATTTTGTCCATTATATGCTATGAAATATTCTGAAAGTAAATTTAAGGTATGTTTTACATAGTTTATTTTTTGAAAAAAAATATTGAAATGACTTATGAAATTCAGTGTACTCTCAAACATTAATTTTTCTGAAATTTACCAATTGTCTACTGAACCTATTATATGGCAGATATTACTTCAGACTACACTGGTAAATGAAATACTTGGCTTTCTAGAACTTTTATTTTAATGGGTGAGACAATTAAAAGCTATAAACCTTAATAAAAATTGCATAGTGCATTCAAAAAAAATGATGAGTACAATGGGGGAAAAAAGAAAAATTATATCAGGGTGAGAAAAATCAAGGTTGCTAGGCAGGGGATGGGGAGTTAAGAATTTTAATAGGAAGATCAGGGGAGTTACAATGAAGCTGACAATTGAACAAAGGTATGGAAAGGTGATGAATTTGCCCAGAACTATCAGCAATAAGGTCACTCCAGACAAGGAATTGGCTATCTTGAAGGCCATAAGGTTGGATCGTGCCTGGCATATCTGAGGAATAGCAAGGAGGCCACTGTGAGGGACTGAAGAGTAGAAGGGAAAGAGGTCACAGAGGTTAAATGAGTGGCTAGATCATGTAAAAGCTTAGAAGTCATTGTAAAACTCTAGCTTTTATATTTGGAAATTTACTGTGTGATAGAATTTCTGCTAATAACTGAGAGTTCAAATGTCCATAAAATTTCAAGGATTCTTATTCTAGTAAGACAGAATAAAGAAAAAGAGTTCATATTTTCACATGGTGTAACAAATGCTCGGAGATCCAAGTGTAGGAAGCTATGGGAGCACAGAAGAAAGCACTAAAATCACACCAATATATTTGATGACTGTGACTATATATAAATTTGTATTTTCTAGATTTTTTTATAGTCATGGAATCACACAGTATATACTATTCATTGCCTGGCTTTTCTTTTCTCAGCACCATTACTTTGAGAATCTCCAATTGTAAATAGTTCATTTTGATGTTGAATAGTAATCTCTTTAATGAATAGATCATAATTTGTCTTTGCTCTATTGATGGACATTGATGAACATTTCCACTGTTTTCAATTCTTAAAAATAAAGCTGCTATGAAATTCATATATATGTCCTTGTACGAACATAGGGTTTGTTTCTCTTGGTTAAATGCCTAGAAGTAAAATGGCTATTCGTGGAACTGCAACATATTTTGCATTTAAAAAAATTTCCAAACTATTTTCCAAAGTGGTGGTATCATGATATATGCCAACAACAGTTTAGATTTTTTGTTGCTTCTCAATCTAGCTCAGACGAAGTACAATTAGCCTTTATAATTTTAGCCATTCTAATAGATATGTAAGCATGTCTCATTATGATTTTAATTTGTATTTCTTTAATGTCTAAATGTTGAGAAATTTGTCATGTGCTTATAAGCCATCCATATCCTTTTGCTGACATGTCTCTTCAATAATTTTCTTCACATGTAAAATTGGATACTCTGTTTGGTTATTAGTAAGGTTTTTTATTTTTATTCATTTTTTAATAATCAGAGTTGATGTCCATTATCAGATATATAATTTGAAAATCCCTTCTCCATCTTTACGGTTTCTCAATGGAGCTTTGATAGCTGTGTCTTTCAAGAAATATGCTACTTCTTTCCTGGTACACGGAGGTATGACTAGAACATTATCAATGTTGACCTTTGCAAAGAAAATCATGGCTTAAGATATATGTAGTCTGTGGTTGTTGGGAGTGTTCTGTAATATCAAGCATATCTAGTTAGTTGATAATTTTGTTCAAGTCTTACATGTCTTACCAATTTGATGACCATTTGTCTATATAATCTTAAAATAAAGGTGTTGAAATTTTTTTCCATTTCTCTTCTAAGGTAGAAGTTATGATTTTTGTTCTTAGTTTTTCCCTATATATCCCCAAATCTGTTATTAAGTATTAAAAGTCAAGAATTATTATACTCCCTGATGAATTCATCCTTTTACTCTTCTGTAATTTTGACTTGATCTTTATGTCTGATAATGAAATTCGCTTTAAAAACACTTTTCATTATCTTGATATAACCACCAAAGTTATAGAGTGATTAGTGTTAATATACCATAGTTTTTCTTTTACTTTATAAAGCACTTCTATATTTAATCCTGAAAAAAATGAACAGCTTTTTAGCTCTGGAATCATCTTTCTAATTATCTTTTTTTTTTTTTTTTTTTTTTTTTAATGAATCAGTAGCAATTTTTGTTAAGGGACCTAAACTGAAATTGGGTTTAGAACTCTATTTATTTATTTATTTATTTATTTAGTAAAAGATTTTATTTTGTTTATTGACAGCGAGAGAGAGAGAGAGAGAGAGAGAGAGAGAGGAAGCGCACAAGCGGGGTAAATCACGTGCAGAGGGAGAGGAAGAAGCAAGCTCCTTGGGGTGCAAGTAGTCCCATGCAGGGCTGGATCCCTGTACACTGGAATCATGACCTCAGCCAAAGGCAAACATCTGCTTAAACAACTGAGTCATCCAGGCACCCCTAGAAAATTTAAAGAAAAAAAAGACCTTTTAAAACATTTTTTAAAAATATTTTATTTATTTGACAGACAGAGAGACAGGAAGAGGAACTATAAGCAGGGCAGAGGGAAAAGGAGAAGCAGGTTTCCCACTGAGCAGAGAGCCTGATGTGGGGCTCCATCCCAGGACCCTGGGATCATGACCTGAAAAGAAGGGACACTTATGGAGGAAGCCACCCAGACACCTCTTTTCTTTGTTTTTAATATATGGCAACTGATGCTTCCCAGCCACGAGGAGCATTTTACCCATTGATTAAATCTTTGATAACAACCTATTTAAAAAGGTGTGTAAATATATACTTACTCAGATTTATACAATTTGTGTTTTCTTCATAGTTTGGGGCTGGACCTCATGGTCACAACACTGCTTCCAGTCTTTGCCTTCCCATCTTTTCATACCAGGTATTTGGTCAGCAAAGCAAATTAGTATCAAAATTAATAAGCCATTGGCACCATATCTCTGGAGCAGGGGTTGCTCTTAGTAATGGCCCAGAGCAGTTGACCTCCCCTCGCTAGTGCTATAGCCCCAAGGACTAGGTCCCTGCCACCAGAACTCAGTCTTACATGTTATTCTAAGCAGACAAAACCAAAACAGGAAAGCTCTGACAGCTTTCACTGGCATGCCTCATCTCCCACTCCCTCCCTCATCCAGGCAGTACCAGATGCCAGGGAGGGGTCTTGGTCCAACATATGGGAGGGAAGGAAGTAGCCACGAGCAAGTACCTGCCTCTCTGTGCCTTTCTTTCATGAGCAGGTTGTAAGGAGGAGGAAGAGGAAGGGGAAGAGAGGTGAACTTCAAGGGGTGAAGGCCTCAGGTAGGCAGCTGGCTCCTGCCAGTAGGAAAGGGACAAAGGAGAAGGCAGTGAGTCTTGCATGGAGGGTGGGGGGTAAGGGTTGCAGCTTATGATGGAATCTGGACAGGAGTAATAGGGATACTAGTCATTTGAGTCCACCATTGGCAAGCTGGGCTGGGTGTCAGGGCAGATAGGCCTCCCTGGGCAACGGCACATGAGAGAAGGTGGAATTCTTCTCTGAGGAGCAGGTGGAGCTTTGGGTGTTGGGAAAGCATAGACAGTATTGTTCCAGGCCAAGGACAGGTCCAGGTACTCCTGTTTGGAGGTCAAGGCCACAGTATGATCCAGGTCTTCTACCAGCAGATTGAAGGTCTTCTACCAGGAGCTTGAAGGTACCACATGCCAGCCACCCCTCATTATTGTGTATAACTCTCTGGTGCACTTATTGGCTTATCCATCAAATGACTCCTTCAGCAGCTTGAAAACCACCTCCACAGGCACTCCAGGATATGGGAGGCTTCCAGAGTGAAGATTTTGCACAGGATCACCCCAAAATACCAGAAGTCACTCTGGTGGATGTAGATCTGGTCAAACATGGCCTTAGGGACCATCCACTTCACAGGACGTCCACTGTTGGTTGTCTTTTTATAGTAACTGATGTGGTGATATCTCTGGCAAGGCTGAAGTCTGAGATCTTCATCATGCTGTCCTTTGTCACCAGCACTTCCCTGGTGGCCAGGTCTTGGTGTATGCACTTCTTGGAGGCAAGGTACTCCATGCCTCAGGCTACCTGATAGGCACAGGATACCATGTCCTTGGAGGAGAGTTGCTCTGCTGCATTGTGGCTGATATTGTAACAGTACTCCAGGTCAGGAGGCCTCTGGGCCTGCAGGTACTCCTGTATGTTGTCTTTGGAGGAATATTCCATGAGAGTATACAAAGGACCGTCCTGTGTGCAGGACCCAGCAGGCTTATGGTGCCCTTGTGCTGTCCAATAATCCTCATCATCTCCATTTCTGAGATTAGGTTTGACAGGTCTTTCTCTGTTGCATCTGACTTCAACTTCTTCACAGACACTTTAGACAAATGGTTGGATTTGTCTTTGTCCAGCCCAATGGCCTCCTCCAACACCACCTGCCCAAAGTAGGCCTGTCTTAGGGGTCTGCCTAAACTGCCTACAACCAGCCTGTCTCAAGGCAGTTATGAACTCTATATTATCCTCAAAAACATTAAACCACAAGCTAAAAATTCTCTTCACTAGGTCTCTGTCGCAGGTCTAATTTTCTTATCTTTCATCATTTATCTTTTTCCTAATTCTTATTTTCAGTATAGTTTATTTTGCTTCCAGGTGTTTCCCCTGGTTTCTGTATGCTGTTTCATAGGGAAGAATTATCCTGTCATAAAATTATTTCTTGAGCATTCATTACATCTCTCAGTTAAAATGGGTTCTTTTATGGTATTGATTCATTTGAGTTTTCTCAAAATGGGAAGAATTTTCAAAATGGTGTTTTCCTCAAGATTCAGAGTATGTCTTAGCCTCATCTTTACTCTTTTTGAAATTCACTTTTCAAATTCTTGTCCCTCTTTTTATCTTTTTAAATTAAAATGTTTTATTTTTACTATTCTTTTATTTGAGTATAGTTGATATTCAGTGTTTCATTGGTTTCAGGTTTTCAATATCTCCATACATTATTCTATGATCACTCAAAATATAGCCACCATCTGTCACCATATAACACTATTATAATATCATTGACCATATTCTCTACACTGTCCCATATCTCTTTTAAAAATCTCTGATTTTTATGTTCTGTTATTCCAATTTTCGACCATCATTTTACTTGGTTACTTTAATAAAATATGCCTGATTACACACTCTTTGCTGAAAACAATAGCATTTGATTTTTAGTAGTTTTCTTCTTATTCTTTTTTTTTAAATTAACATATAATGTATTATTAGCCCCAGGGGTACAGGTCTGTGAATCGCCAGGTTTACACACTTCACAGCACTCACCACAGCACATACCCTCCCCAATGTTCATAACCCCACCACCCTCTCCCTACCTCCCTACCCCCCCGGCAACTCTCAGTTTGTTTTGTGAGATTAAGAGTCTCTTATGGTTTGTCTCCCTCCCGATCCCAACTTGTTTCATTTACTCTTTTCCTGTCCCCCATATTGCACCTCCATTTCCTCATATCAGGGAGATCATATGATAGTGTCTTTCTCTGGTTGACTTATTTTGCTAAGCATAATACTCTCTAGTTCCATACATGTCATCGCAAATGGCAAGATTTCATTTTTTTGATGGCTGCATAGTATTCCATCATATATATATATATATCTATCTATATATATATATATATATTCATTTGTTGATGGACATCTAGGTTCTTTCCATAGTTTGGCTATTGTGGATATTGCTGCTATAAACATTTGGTGCACGTGCCCCTTTGGATCATATAGTAGTCTTCTTTACCTCTATCAGAACCCCAGGAAGCTTTATTTATTTATTTACTCACATAAACAGATGATCCAACACAACGTTTTTTGATGTTCAAATGTATTATAATGTCTTACCGCTTAACACTATGCTTACTGCTCTCTCTTTCACTGTCTGACTAAATCCTCATCATCACTATGCCATTTAATCAGAAAGAACATTTGAACTCAGAGTTCTCTCCATATCAGGGAATGAAGACTCCACCCTTCTGTTTGTGCAGGTAAAATAAATGTTGATATTGTCTGTCCTGCACATACTCCATCCTGTTCACCAGAATATTCACCATCCAAAATATATACAAAATAAAAACCATACCTCACCACTTCTATTACCACCCAGCATGCTAAAAAAACACCATCATATGTTCCTGAATTATTGACTTGATTGATAACCCCACTTCCACACATACTGCACTCCTTTCTCCCTGCAAATTTATTTTGGTACAGCAACTTAACCTAAAAATCAAGTCAGATGATTTTATTCTGCTGTCGAAAGTCTTTTGGTATCTTCCCCTTTCATATTAAATAAAAACTGAAGGCGTTTCAATGTACTAGAAGGTCACGCATCAATACGTTCTTACCTCTCTCCACCACTATGAACTCCTCATTGGCCTCCTTCCTTGCTTTTTTTCCTCAAAAGTAACAGACCAGCTGTTCACACAAAGTCTATATACTTACTTGCTCTGCCTAGAGCAATCTTTTCCTTTAATATGTGTATAACACCCTCCTTCACTTCCTGGGTCTTTGTGCAAATAACATCTCATAAATGAGATATAACCACCCAACACAAAATAAAATTAACTTTCTTTCCTCCCAGCATTCTCCAATGGCTTTTACCTTTCTTGTATTTCTTTGTAACACTTATCACCATCAACCATCAATCATTATTCTATTACTGGTTTATTTTCTTATTGGAGACAGAGAGAGAGAGAGAATTGGGAGGGGGCGCAGAGGAAGAAGAAAACAACCCCACTGCCTAGAAAGCCTGCTGGGGAGTTACATCCCAGGACCCTGAGATCATGACCCAAGCCAAAGGCAGTCACTCAATGGACTGAGCCACCGAGGTGCCCCTCTATTATTGGCTTATTTCACTATTGTATTTCAAAAGAATGTAAGCTCTTTGTGGTCAGGTATTTTATATGTTTTATTAATTGAAGTATTCTCAGAAAGGTAGCTGGCAGATTGTAAGGGCTCACTAAACTGTATTTTGTTGTTATTATTGGGCTCCTTTATGGGCTTTACCTCTTACGCTAGACGTCTATCCTTCAGATGTAAGCAATAAGAATAGAGCCCTGCTGCCTGTTCAAATGAGTAAAAAGCCTGTATTAAGTGGATATTTTAAAAGCTAAATGAATGGCTTAATAGTTGTATATAGGGGGAAAGGGAACATATTTTCCACGGTTTAGAAGTGGAGTTCTTTTATAGAGTTCTTGTACAAGCCTACACTATTGAACGATAATGGGCAGTTGTACATTCCAATTATACAAACACTTTGGTAATTTATATCCTTTTTTTTTGTAATTCATGACTGGATCATTTAATTCCTTAGGAGCATTACAGCATTTCAACTTTTCCTGTTCAGTAAACTTATTGGGGTTGCTACCTTTTTTATTCAAATGGAGAAATAGTCATGATTTCATCTAAATAAAGTGTTATTGACTGTGTTGTTTTCTAGGAATGAGTCGCACATGCTAGTTTAAAAGTTTTGTTAAATTCCCAAGTCTGTCACCGATAAAAGCCTTTTGTAGATTAGTAACTTGATCAAAACAAAAGTTATGTAACACTCAATTGTTATACTATCTTTGTTTCCATCTTGCATTGTAATAACACCCATCTTAACTCTATTTAAGACAAGTCATCACCAGATGGCTTTCTGGCATTGATTGCATGATATGAAATCTAATATAACTAAAAGTTTTTGGTTTTAGTAGCATATAAATCAATTTAGAAAAATATATGTATTTGAATATAAGGTAAAGTTTTAAATTATTTGGCAATAGTAAACTAAACTTTTTTTTTGTAAATTTTTATTTTCTAAAATTTCATTGAGCTCTTTTGCAATAAGAAACAAGTTACAAAAAATTAAGGTTTATTTACCCCAATTCAAAATTATTAGGAATATAATCATAGAGGTTGAAGTATTTAAAATATTGAACCCAAAACATTTTATTAGGTAAATTCGTGAATGCTGAGCATTCACTGTTAAAATATACTAATACTATTGATAGACTGGTAGAAGCCTAAAATCAAATATTTATTAAATCTTTATATCCATATCTTTTCATGGCTTGGTAATTCATTTCTCTAGCATTAAATAATATCTCATTGTTTGCACGTACTACACTTTATTTGACCTTTCACCTATGGAAGGATATCTTGGTTGCTTCCAAGCTTTTGTAAGTTATGAATAAAACTACTATAGACATCTTTGTGGGTATAGATTTCATCTTCTTTGGATAAATACCAAGAACTGCTACTGCTGAATCATCTGGCAAGAATATGTTTAGTTTTGTAAGAAACTGCCAAGTTGTTTTCCATTCTTTATTCTCAATAGACATGGAAGAACATTCCTGTTGCTCCACATCCTCACCAACATTTCGTGTTCTGTTGTCAGTGTTCTGGATTCTGGGTATGTACTGGTGTCTCTTTTTTGTTTTAATTTGCATTTTCCGGATGACATATGATGTGAAGCATCTTTTTATATGCTTATTTGCCATCTGTAATATTTTCTTTTGTGAGGTATCTGCTAAGGTCTTTGGCTCATTTTTAATCAGGTTTTTCCCCCATTGTTGAGTTTTTAAGGGGGTCTTTGTGTATTTTTGATTAACAGTCCTTTGCCAGATGTGTATTTTGCAAATTTTTTCTCATAGTCTGTGCTTTGCCTTTTCATTCTCTTGGCATTGTGTTTCACAGAGTAGACATTTTTAAATTCAGTGCTTGTGCTTTTGTAGCTAAAGTTATTTCCAAAACCAAGGTCATTTAAATTTTCTTCTATATTACCTTCTACATTTTTCATGTTTAGGTTTATAATCCAATCTGAGTTAATTTTTGTGAAGAGTGTATATATCTGCCTGGATTTTATTTTATTTTTTTTATTTTATTTTTATTTTTTATTTTATATTTTTACATTTAGCTTCACCATTACTCCAGAACCATTTGTTTAAAAGATTGTATTTTGCTCTCTTGTATTGCTTTTTTGCTTTTATATTAAATATAAAATATAATTGATAATATATATTCCGTTCCTTTAATCTAGTCTTTCTTTCTGTGGTATTACAATATCTTGCTTACAATTATCGTTATGGTATATACTTTTTTTAAGATTTTATTTATGTATTTGACAGAGAGAGAGATCACAAATAGGCAGAGACAGACAGACAGAGAGAGAGATGAGGAGAAGCAGGCTCCCTGCTGAGCAGAGAGCCCAATGCGGGACTCGATCCCAGGCCCCTGGGATCATTACCTGAGCCGAAGGCAGAGGCTTAACCCACTGAGCCACCCAGGCGCCCCATCGTTATGGTAATCTTTGAAGTCAGTCCTCAGTCTTTGTTCTCCTTCAACACTATGTTGAATATTGTGAGTCTTTGCCTCTCCATATAAACTTTAAAATAAGTTTGTTAATATTAAAAAAAAAGAACTTGCTGGAATGCATTAATTGTAAGATAAACTTGGAAACCAGTGACCTCTTGAGCTTAGCAGGAGATAGACCATGGACATCAGTTGTCACAGTGGTGCCTCTGGCAGAACCTATTGCAAATCCCTAGGCAAAATGAGACCTCAAGGATCTGAGAGAATGTCTAAGAAGTACTTGATACATCCCTTGGGTATGGTTTATTGAAGTGTCCACCTGTCTGAAAGCTGGGGAATCTAGATTAGGGAGGGAAAATAAGTTATGATAAAACATATCAACAAACATCAATAAATTTTGTAAAACTAATTCTCATGGCTCATATACAATATGACCAACAGAGGGACCATCAAAAGGAAAGTTTCCGATATGTTTATAGTGAATTTTTTTATTCCAAATAAAGCAATGAGAGGGGAAGACACAATGAGAAAATTACCATTTTTTAAATGGTAAACTTCTTACAAAATGGATTAGGTTTTATATTCTAAGTAGTATATTGAAAAGTAAAACATTGGGGCGCCTGGGTGGCTTAGTGTTTTGGGCTGCTGCCTTCGGCTCGGGTCATGATCTCAGTGTCCTGGGATCGAGCCCTGCATCGGGCTCTCTGCTCAGCAGGAAGCCTGCTTCTCTCTCTCTCTCTCTCTGCCTGCCACTCTGCCTACTTGTGATCTCTGTCTGTCAAATAAATAAATAAAATCTTTTTTAAAAAAAGAAAAGAAAAGTAAAACATTAAAAAATAAAATTTTAATTTAAAAAAATTATGTAATTTTAAAAAAAGCTTAAAAATAGCAGAACCATTTTTCTTATAACTGGAAAATACATTGTATATATATCTATCAAAAATAACTTGTCGGGCTCCTGGGTGGCTCAGTGGGTTAAGCCGCTGCCTTCAGCTCAGGTCATGATCTCAGGGTCCTGGGATGGAGCCCCACTTCGGGGCTCTCTGCTCAACGGAGAGCCTGCTACCTCCTCTCTATCTTTGCCTGCCTCTCTGCCTACTTGTAATCTCTCTCTGTCAAATAAATAAATAAAATCTTAAAAAAAAATAACTTGTCATGGGGGCACCTGGGTGGCTCAGTGGGTTAAAGCCTCTGCCTTCGGCTCAGGTCATGATCCCAGGATCCTTGGATCCAGTCCCACATCGGGCTCTCAGCTCATCAGGGAGCCTGCTTTCCCCCTCTCTCTCTGCCTGACCCTGCCTACTTGTGATCTCTGTCAAATAAATAAATAAAATCTTTTATAAAAAATTTAAAAAAAATAACTTGTCATGTCTGGAATCAGGAGCATATGGAAAAAAAAATAATATCTGAGGACAATACTTCTGCCATGTTTTTGTGCCTTGTTAATATTTTTAAACAGTCAGGCAACTTTTAGCTTTATTGAAATACCTGCTAAGATACCAGCAGTGCCTTTTGGAGCCCTATGACTATAAAAATTAATTGCAAATATTCAAAATGTTTACTATGGTGTCACTATTTAGGGCCACCACCAAGCATGTTTCAGAAGTAAGCATAACTGTTACTCTTCTGTAAGGCAAAAGGGCATGTTTTCAGGAGTTCCATCTGCTGTACCAGGAGGTGAATCAAGTAATGATTTTTGTCTATAAAATAATTCACTTTTCAATCTAACATTCCTCATTCCACATTATAATAAATAAAACTAGGAGGAGACTAAAACAAACAAACAACTACAACTACAACAACCAGCTTTTACCTTCAGTGGAAAAGTAAATAGAACCTTATGAGTAGCCTGAAATTTATTTTTAAATATTTTTAAGATAAACGTTTTTTGTTAGAAAACCATATATTTTATATTACTAAGAAATAACAGGCAAAGTTTTAGTAACTTCTAAAAAGTCTAGTTACTTCTATTTATCTATTATTAACTCATCTCTTTATGAAGTAGAACATGATCACACCTATTGTATCTACCCAAGTTTGTATGCTTTGGTTATTATATGTTTGCTATTTCCTTGCTTAATTTTTACAATATTTGATACATAATAGTATCTTTAAGTCCATCTACGGTTTCACAGAATTTGTTTGAACTTCATAAAAATGTACCATACTTTTTGCACTGTCCTTGTTTTTACTTCTCTATTAACTTTCCAAGATTTATTCACTTTAGAGTGTGTAGCTATCATTTATTTTTATTCCTCCATAATGCTATGTTTACAAATTTGTATTTATCTGTACTTTTAAAAATATCTTAATTATATACCATTTCTCATCTCATGTAACACTCATGTTACTTCTACACTTATCAGATATTATGTAACTGAAAAACCACAACTCAGCAACAATATAGCACCATTTTTCAAAATTAAATGGCTTACCAGAATTCTTTAATTCTATCCTTTATTTGTATTAGATGACCCTTTATTCTGGTATTTGGCATTGTTCATATGGAGGAAAGCTTATAAGTTGATATTCCATAAATAGAAGGATTTATTATGATTGATTAATTATTTTCATTTAGAATGCATAGAATATGGTTGATTTAATATTTGTTTCTTACTCTCTGCCTGGAACATAGTGCTATCTATGTAATAGCCACTAAAATATTAAGTTAATTACCTAGACTTTAAACTTCATATGAATAGGAATAACATACAGAACTCTTCTCAGATTGGGACACCTGGGTGGCTCAGTCAGTTAAACGCCTGCCTGAGCCTTTAGCTCAGGTCATGATCTTAGGGTCCTGGGACTCAGTTCTGCAACAGATTCCCTGCTTAGCCGGGAGTTTGCTTCTCCCTCACCCTGCTGCTCCCCCTGCTTGTGCTCTCTCTCACTCTCTCTCTTACAAATAAATAAAATTAAAAAAATAAATTCTTCTCAGATAGCTAATATAGAATATCGTCTTTGTATTCATCAAAGGGAAAGTGCCATATAATAATGAAATTCAGACTACTTCAAATTCATTTTTTAACCAGTAAGAAAGTACTGGAAACAAGCCAAAAATGTCTTTAATGAATTAAAGAAAGAGATTGGTTTTCAATATCTTAATGTTTCTAAAATAAATTGCAAGATTTTTATACTAGATATCAGTGTAAATATTCATTATACAAGGATATTCTAAAAATAAACCTGAGAAAACGACTTGACATACATGATGACAAAAACGAGTTTGACAAAAGTCAGTTTGGGTAAAACTTACAACACCTACCACCTGAAACTCTTGTTCTATAATTTAATTATTTTAATTTACAAAAATACAAAAATAATATATCAGAGTAAGTCTATTGATAGCTTTGAAGGTATGCTCTGGTTGTGCACAGTTTACTATTGAAAGCGGAATCAAATATGTGATGCTTATGGTGTGACTATATTAAAATTCAACAAGTTCAGAAGCATACGAGGAATAGAATAAAGACAAAAGATGACCCTTACTTATCCTAAAGATAGACAATGTTATATATGTGCAAGTGGGGGGGGAATCCAGTCAGTAGATGGAGGATGTGGTAGTGGAAAAAAAAAACACAACGTTTTGGTTGAATGTTTAGCACTATATTTAACAAAGTGAAATTGTGTGTTAATAGCCTTGAATAAAATCCAAAAAATATTTTCAATTCATTGAAGATTATTTAGGAAAAACTTGAAAAATACAACTTGAAAAGGATTCTAATAAAAGATTCATAAGCAATACAAGTTTCATAATTTTAATATATTTTCCCTAAAAAGCCATTTGATTTAAATTAAAAAGAATTCTATTTACCTGCCACTTAAATAAGAGGAAATTATTTGGTTTTGTAATAAGTCAATAAAATAAATTAACATATCTTTAGAAAACAGATATGCACACTAAGTTTAAAAATAATAGTGCTTAAGCTGTTCAGCAAACATTTGCAAAATTCCTTGCCCTCAGCTAGCTCTGGAGTTTCTGCTAGGTGAGTAAGGCCATGTATGTTACTGCTCAGAGTACTGACGCAAAGCAATTGTCCCCTTCACCACCATTTTTTGCCGTTTGATATGTCATGCTATGTTGTTTAGAGATACATAGATGGCCCTACATGAAGGCCTTTTTTTTGTGTGTATACGGGTGACTGTGATTTAACTTTCAAATAAGATGGCTCCTGATTTACAATGATTCAACTTACGATATATTTGGCAATGATGTGAAAGTGAAAGTGATTCAGTAGAAACTGTACTTTGAATTTTGAATTTGGGTCTTTATAAAAAGGGCCAGTGACATGTGGTATGGTGCCGTCTTGTGATGCTGGGCATGGGCAGGGGCAGTGAGCCACAGCTCCCAGTCAGCTAGAAGATTACAGGGGTGAACACCTGATATTCTTACAACCACTCTATATATAACCATTCTTTTTTTTTTTAGTGTAATATTTAATAAATTGCATGTGATATTTTATACTTTGTTATAAAATAGGCTTTGCTTAAGATGATTTTGCCCAAATGCAGGCAAATGTAAGTGTTCTGAGTATGTTTAAATAAGCTTAAGGTAAGCTATGATATTTGATAGTTTAGGGGTATTAAATGCATTTTCAATTTTTTATGTGTTTCTCTGTACATATCCACCTTGTAAGCTGTGGAACATCTCTATATGTATATGTAGCCTTGGTATGGCTTACATATTATTGGCATGAAACATCTAGAACAGTACGTGTGCTATATGATTGTCTACAACATCAAACAAGTTTCTTGAACACTTGTGCCAAAGGGTTTATGTCTTTAAGGATTCTTATTTCAGAAGGGTTCTCTCAAATGTAAGATTTTTCAGAAGTTAAGTGAAAATCTGACCAAACTAAACATTTTTCCATTTTCCCTAGTGAGCAAAGATAGCTAAAATCTATCTGCCATTTTCAACACTGTACTCAACGACTGTAATTCTAATTTAAGAACAGATTATTTATATCAAACTACATGTTGGCCTCATCTTACACAATATTCATAAATCTCACTCAGAGCCTTGGACACTTTTATTTGTTGAGTCTATATGGTACTACGGACATTCATCTTTTTTGACCTCATAGCTTCATGTATGTCTATACTTTTGAAAATACATGCATCATAGTTCCATTGTAAAATGTCTGGGTTATAAAATGTGCTATGCTATCAAAATGGTAATAAGAACATACAAATGACCTGATGTAATGAACTGGACCAGATTGCCAGATATCACATTTCATACCAGAAAGATTCAGTGGTAAGTTTTAAAATGGCCAGCTATACTTCGACTGAATTATAACTCATTTAACTTCTTTCTTTGTGTACAGTATTATACATTAGTCAGTATTAGAGTAAATAAGTACTTTGGACAGATGTAAATATGCTGTAATAAAAAATTTTTTTTCTTCTTTCTTTTAGTCCTTTTTACTTGTAAGACTAGCCACAAATACCTTGCCTCCTCCAAAATAATTTGCAATCCAAATTTATCTCTAAATGAATTTATTGCACAGAAAAAAATATATATATATACACTTACAGTAGACATGTTCAAAAATAGTTACACAACAGCAGGGCCCTAAATGTAGCAGTATAGTATATGTGTTTTGTTTTTTTTTTTTTTTTTCTTTAAATAAATAGAGGTTATGTGAAATACTGGAATTTTATTTCCAGGCCTAGTATTTCAAGACAGTTAACTACACTTACAGTGTCAACAGCCTCTTGTTGGCAGTATGATTTTATTGGCTCCATGGAATAAAAGCAAGAATTTACTATTGCTTCTTTCTTTTATGACACACACAAAAAAAAAAAAATTGACACATTTGCTCAAGACCAACCAGAATCATTTTAACCTATCAAAATTGATGGGAGGCCTTCACTGCCAAAGTCACTGCTGGGTTTTTCACAATTCATTGCAGACAATCTGCTACTCCCATTATGATAAGGAGGAGAGAAGAGTCATAATCAGGGAAGAAAGCTAGATTAATACTTGTAATTATCATTGAATTATTTAGCCTGCTATAGGATTATTATTATTAGTGTCATTTGATAATTTTCTCTCATTTTATTAAACACAACTGTGAGTAATTACCCTACCTAATATTTCTCTGTATTGGCTGACTAGCTAGCAAACATTGATGAAAATATCCGGTAGCCACACATATAAAATGCTGCATTATGATGCTGTTGAATCAAAACATACCACTACCTGATCCTGTAGCTCTTTGAGGATTTGCAAATCAATTAATTATATGTTTATTGGATTCTTCCCATACAATTAGAAAATGTATAATAGAGTCCATGAACACTATTAGTTTTACCATTTTAAGCCAGCAATCACACTTTGATTTTTACAACAAAAGCAGAAATATAAACACACACATTTGGATCAGTTTTCTGTTAGTCTGTCTGGACTTCAGAATCCTATTCCTCAAGATAATGCACACCAAAGTTCTGGATTAAACAAGAAATTAGATGGCACCTGAACACTTGGTTTAATATTCTCCAAAGGACTTATTTCTTACATTATGACATTGTTTTACAAAGATCCATACTTTTATAATGTTAGTATTTTTAATAATCAATAAAGTCAATTAATCGTGATTAAAAATCAAACATAAAAATTTCTACTTTTTGCTTTTGCCCCCCCTCTATTTAGAACTTATTTATAGCCTGATAATTCAAAGGTCCCTATGTTTATGAAAATCTGGACAGAAATAGCTCTAAGATCCCATTCAGAACTTGATATTAATCTAAGTCTTTTGGCTCCATTTATCCTGAGAGCAAAAGAGTAGGACAAAGGATTTGAGTGCTGTTAGTTTATCTGGGAGATTATCCAAGGTAGAAAAGAATGGGAAAGTGATACAGTGAAGAAGCAACTTTGTCAAAGAGGTACATTGTTGATATAATTGTTGTGGATAGAAAATGAAGGCTTGCTTTTACTGAAAGGTCCTGAGAAACTTCTTTAAGTTGTCCTCATGAAGACCTGAAAACTGACAATTTTATCTATGGTTCTTATTTCCACTTCACTGAGAGCTGTCCTCAGAGGACATTAACTCTCCTACACTTTTGGGTTGTGTTGGAGACATTCTAAAATGAGAGAGAGAACATGAGATGCTATCAGTGTTAAGTAACTGCAATTTCCCATGGAACTATCCACCACAGGTTTGGCTATAATCAGGTGTTGGGCCTTGATATCAGAGGGATTTGAGGCAGTATCATTTTAGGTTAATCATTATATCTGAAATTTCCCAAAAACTTCAACTGATGAAACTTTGATTATAAATCTATAAATATAACAATAAATCTACAGTATTCCAATTATTTTCATAGAAATACACAGACAAAGCATCAATTGATTAATATTTAAATGTTACAAAATACTGAACTGAAAGAATTTGGTCATATAACAACGTGTAAGAAGTAGAACTTAGGTTTAAGTTAGAACTCCGGATGCATTTGAGACTCAGTTAAGAAATTGAATGGAGGGATGCCTGGGTGGCTCAGTGGGTTAAGCCACTGTCTTTGGCTCAGGTTATGATCCCAGGATCCTGGGACGGAGCCCCAAATCGGGCTCTCTGCTCAGCCGGGAGCCTGCTTCCTCCTCCTCTCTCTCTGCCTGCCTCTCTGCCTGCTTGTCAACTCTCTCTGTCAAATAAATAAATAAAATCTTAAAAAAAAAAGTAATTGAATGGATGTCTGACTATCTTATAGGTTTGCTAAAAATCAGTGACTTTGTGTTCACGTGTGGCTATGCAGGAATTTTTAACTTTCTCTAAGAAGTTATTAGATTTGTTTATATAATGGCAGTAAAGGATGGGGAAAAGCAAAGTGCAAACCCCATAAAGACAAAGACACTGAGTATGAGAAAAGAGTAATAGATAAGAAGAATCAATGCATTTGAGGAAAATGGGAATTGAAATACACAATGATTGTTGATTTTTTTAGATGGAGAACACAAAACTAGCTTGCAAGAAGGAAATAACAGAAGACATGTTGTGATGTGAGACAGAATCCTGGAAAAGGCAGTAACGTGGAATAAAGGAGTAGGGAGAGCATATCAGGTAATTTGGATAGGAAGGAGTTAGGAGGTAATTGCTTGATAAATTTTATATGGCCCACTTAAATGCACAGATTTCTCTTCTTTAATTTATATGGAGAACAGGGTGTCCTTTCTCTTCCCTTTCAGAGCACCAGAGGTGTACTCTTTCAGACTGAAAACCTGAAAAGCTCAGGACTCAGTTGCTTAAGCACAGCTGAGAGGACATATTTCAATTAAGATTTACATTTTGCTGTATGTAGTAGACTGTCAAAAGTGGTTTAACCATATTTTTTCATTTAACAAGAAGACTACAGAGAGTGTTTTCTGGTGTTGGTTCAGAGAGTGTCCATCCCTCTGAACAGATTTTTTTCTCTCAAAGTCCGGGGCAAGAAATCAATTGTTACATATGTATTCACTAAAAAAAGCAGCTGGAAGATGCTGAGCACTGTGGCCCATGAGATCAAGGCACCAGCACACACTTGTGAGTGGTGAGCTCCCAAGGCTGGAGGAAAATTCTAGAATAAAGTGCTTATTAGAGAGCCATACCTTTTCTCCTGTTTCCTTACCTCTCTGCACTACCCTCTTGTATCCACAGCATTGGAAATGCTTTTAGCAACACACCACACTGAATCACCACAAATTATGTGATTCTCTTGGTGGAAAACCAAACACTGTGTAAAAACTGTGGTTTTCTAGTTCATGCTTCTGGATTGAAAATAATTCAGAATAAGCTGATAGGAGTAGCCAAGAGAGATTTAATCTTCTGTTTGGAAAAGGGCTTCTATATAAGTGAGTAGAGGAACCTTTAAGAATTATTAATGTTTAGGGGCACCTGGGTGGCTCAGCGGGGTTAAGCCTCTGCCTTTAGCTCAGGACATGATCTCAGGGTCCTGGGATCGAGACCTGCATTTGGCTCTCTGCTTGGCAGGGAGCCTGCTTCCTCCTCTCTCTGCCTTCCTCTCTGCCTACTTCTGATCTGTCTCTGTCAGAGGAATAAATAAAATCTTAAAAAAAAAAGAATTATTCATGTTTAGGGGCACCTGGGTGGCTCAGCGGGTTATGCCTCTGCCTTTAGCTCAGGTCATGATCTCAGGGTCCTGGGATCAAGCCCCACATCAGGTTCTCTGCTCAGCGGGGAACCTTTTTCCCCCCCTCCCACTTTCTGCCTGTCTCTGCCTACTTGTGATCTCTGTCAAATAAATAAATAAAGATTTTTAAAAGAATAATAATATTCATGTTTACATATATGCACCAGAATTCTATGTCCCTTGTCAGATAGGCTTCAAATCAACAGAAATGATAATATTTTACTTAATAAGTTTTTTTAATTCCTCTGTTAACATTTTGGAATACATCATTTTAATGCACATCTGCAAATTTGTAATCACTTCATGTGAGACAAGGAATGCTTAAAAAGGCAACCAGGGGCACCGGGGTGGCTCAGTGGGTTAAGCCTCTGCCTTTGGCTCAGGTCATAATTTCAGGGTCCTGGGATCGAGCCTTGCATCATTCTCTAGGCTCAGCCGGGAGCCTGCATCTCTCTCTCTCTCTTTCTGCCTGCCTCTCTGCCTGCTTGTGATCTCTCTCTGTGTCATATAAATAAATACAATCTAAAAAAAAAAAAAAGGCAACCAAAAAACATTTACAGTTTTGGACAGGAGTTTCCCTTACGTTTGGATAAGGATGCAAATTCAACTTCATAATAAATTACACTGCATCATAAAGATTAAATGCACTTGGGATTGCGTTTCTCTCCTCCCTCCATCCTATCGTACACACAGCTGCCCGACTAATCTTCCAAAAACACACATTTTCATGTGCTGCTTTTCAAAACTAGCTTCCTGTTGCCTGAAAAAAAATAGTCTCAAATGCTTTTTGTCTGGCATTCAGGGCTCTCTAGGATGGGCACTCTGGCCAACACATCACTGCTCGTTTGTTCCACCACACACAAGTGGATCTCGGGCTAGTTATTCAGAGACCCACCTCCTCACCGACCCAGCAAAGGTCTCGTGCATCTACTAAACTCGCATCTCACTCAGTGATGTTCTCAAAGGCCATTAGTGGGTGACATGCCACTGCTAGAGTCAGGAGCCAGTGTGAAGTTGCCGCTGCCTAAGTGCATGGACTGAAAGCGAGAACGTTGATTCTCCAGGAGAAAACTGGGGCATTGTTATGAGAAGGCAGACGGCAAAACCACCCAGGTCCCCTATGACTGCTTTAACACACTCTGGACAAAATTTAAGGAGACAAGTGAACGTATTAACTCCCACTTAGGCTGTAGAAGGCAAATGCAACGGAGGGAAGGCGTTATCTCCTTCTGGAACAAACCACTTAGCTCCAGCTACTTTTATAAATAGATCAGACCCTGTCCAGGAGCCCACTTAGCTGGGTTCATTTGTATACAATGTCCATACCCTCAGGAATATTAACATTTTATCTCAGATTGCATTAATTTAAATAAAACTTAACAAAAATGGTGTGTGAAATGAAAAAAACACCATATTCTGTGATGAATCAAATGAAATACATTTTCAGTTGCTGTTTTCCCCATTTAAAGATAAAATTTCTGATAACTGTCATTATTTGTGAAAAGACACAAGACCAACAGTTTGTGTGTATGTGTGTTTTGGTTTTTTGGTTTTTGGTTTTTTTTTTTCTTCCCCTTAAGGCTATAGCCATATTGTCACTAATAAAGATCTCAAATTTGCCTGGAAGCTTTCATGGCAAAATTTTCAGTCTGAGGGTAGTCACCATGCAGCCAAATGGCTTTAAACATCATCAGTGCCTTTCTTCCACACACATTCTCTTCCTGGTTTAAACATTAGTTACCCTGGTTCTACACTGACACAGTATTTGCATCTCTCTCCTGTCCATAACTCCTAAAAGTTGGGGACCTCTCACTTTGGTTTCCCCAGAGCATGACATTTTATTTGGTGCTTGGGGGGCAATGGGCAGTTCAAGAAGTATGTTAATACTATCACTCAAAGTATTGATCCATGCTATGCACCAACAGTGTAGTAAATATCGTTCATTTCTTGTAACAAAGGCAGTAGGAACTTCTCCCAAGGGACGGAATTCCAAGGACAGAATGAAGGCAGGAAGGGAGCTGGTCTATTTGGACCTACTTTGTGAGAGACACTGGTTTAGGTATTTTTATGTATACATTATACCACTGAACTGTCACAATCCTGCAAATTCTTACATGCTTGGATTTCTATGTAGCAAGTTTAGCAAGCCACCCAAATTCACAGTGACAGGCCCGTGAGTCAAATCCAGCATGCTTGACTCCATGATTGTCAAGTCCACTAGCCCCATATATCATGAATCTGAGATTCATGAGTGTGTAGGTGCTATCAGGAAATGTCAAAAATGCCCATTTCAGGGACACATGGATGGCTCAGTTGGTTAATTGTCTACCTCCAGCTCAGGTCATAATCCCAGCATCCTGGGATCGAGTCCCCCATCAGGCTTCTTGCTTACCAGGAGCCTGCTTCCCACTCTGCCTGCCTCTCCCTCTGCTTGTGCTATCTCTCTGACAAATGAATAAATTAAATCTTTTGTAAAAATCTTGTTAAAAAGGCCCATTTTAAAGAATGTTTTAAAACATTGTTTGGACAGCAATAGAAGCGAAAGCAGAATGACATAATGTAACGACAGATAGTTTATGTGGGAGCCCTTTGGGTACTCTGGTGGATGAATGTTTTTAAATTAGTTTTTCATGGACATGGGGAGTTAGAGAGGAGAAGGGAGGTGGGAGAAATTGGAAGGGGAGCTGAACCATGAGAGACTATGGACTCTGAAAAACAGTCTGAGGGTTTTGAAGGGGCGGGGGGTTGGGAGGTTGGGGTACCAGGTGGTGGGTATTATAGAGGGCACTGCTTGCATGGAGCACTGGGTGTGGTGCAAAAAGAATGAATACGGTTATGCTGAAAATAAATAAAAAATAAATTGAAAAAAAATTAGTTTTTTGTAAACTGCCAAAAAAAAAAGCACTCCCATTTATAGCGTACACTTTATGGTTCACAAAGCACGTGCCAACAATAAAAATAATGATGGGTTACCGTTACAATTCATAGAAAAGGAGGTACAGGGAAATTGAATGAAAGGGAATAAAAAAGTAGGTTCATAAGTCCATCTTCCTTGTAAAAAAAAATTAACCTGAAAGTGCGTTTCTGCCACCTCTCTCCTGTTTGATCTGATAAAGAATGACCACGATACATGAATTATAGTTCGGGGTTTTGAAAAGCATAATAGCTTTATACCAACACTTTAGCTTTTTTTATTTATTTATTTATTTATTTATTTATTGCTAACAAGATAGCTCGATTTGATATGCGGTTCCTGAAACCAACCTCAGAAGTAATTCCATCTTCATGAGAAGTCAGAAAGAACAACAAACCAAACCTCAAAATAGATTCAAAGAGAAAATAGTCTTAAAAAAATTTCCCTTCCTGGGGCACCCGAGTGGCTCAGTGAGTTAAATCCTCTGCATTTAGCTCAGGTCATGAATCTAGGGTCCTGGGATTGAGCCCAATGTCTGGCTCTCTGCTCAGCGGGGAGCCTGCGTCCACTTCTCTCTGCCTGCTCTCTGCCTATTGGTGATCTATGTCTGTCAAATAAATAAATAAAATCTTTAAAAAAAAAAATTTCCCTTCCTATCAGAAGCAGACCAAACCACTAACAAATTCCCCAGAAAGCTTCATCTAAAAGGTTGTACTTTCCCTCAGTCACCCAGCAGGACCTTCTTCTCTGGGCCTGGTATTTCTTCAATGGCCTATTCCAGAGAATAAGACACTAAACTACTGAGCGCCATGGGCCTCAGAACCACGAAAGAGATGATGAGGGGCACAAAGCACGCCTCTGGTCACCAAGAGGGTATGTAAACGTTTGCTACTTTTCTGTATTTTTCAAAGCTGAGTTTTTAGCTGGAGGCCGCTCCTTTAGGATAAATTGCTGATACTGTATAGTAAAAGCCATTATATGATCTTTTACAAACCATTTCCTATCTTTGCATTCTCATGTGCCAAGACAGACACGGATTATTTAAAACCCTGAAGAGAGTGCTATTGCATTTAAATTGCCTGTAACCTTCGTGTAATAGATTTATGATTGATGATAGATTTATTTAAAATATAACTGTTTTAAATATTTATTCTCAGTAAACGATTTCAAACTATGCTCATTTAAGTAAGTTGGTGCATAATCCCTTTTCTATTAAACCATAGTGCAAGGACCAATGCCGCGCTTCCGCGAGAACCCCAAGCTCTTTTTCTAGAATGGCCATATGCGTATGTATCAGGTGTCCTCTTTTCACTCCCTTTGTGGAGCACCTACCATGGAGGTCATGTAATAACCAATGACCAAAAAAACAAAACAAAAAACCCAAACATCCAGGTCGAAGTTATTCGCGCCTGCCATCATGCAAAGGCAGACCCTGCCTGGAGACCAGGGGACTGCTCAAATAGCAGGCAGGCATCTCAGCCCAGGCCTGTGCTGGGGAAGTTGGTTTCGGGCTTCTGGCGCAATCAGAAGCCAGCGAAGTGACCCGAGAGTGCAGCCGGGTTTAGGGCTGATGATCTTTTTGCAGCCAGGCTGCACCCGGACACCCGCTCGGGGAGCCAGGCTAGGAGGCCGCTGAGCGCCGGCGCTGGCCACGCTCGCAGGCCCCCGGGGCTTCACCCCGTGCCCAGGCCCCGGCCTCCGCCTCAGGAAGGAGGGGGGCGGGGGCGGGGGCAGCCCGGAGAAGGGGCTTTGCTAATTGCCGAAGCGGGAAGTGAGCTCGCGGAGGACATGGCGGAGAGTCTGGGAGGAGGTGGAGGGGCTGGCGGAGGAGGGGCGTGCAGCGCCCCGGTGCTGTGCTGCGGCCCAGTCGGTACTGGAGGACCCACAGGACTAGCCGCCCATGCGCTCCTCCGCTCCAGCCCAGCCCTGGAGTCCGCGCTGCCCCTCCCAGCCCCAAGGCTTCCCCAGACTACCCTCTGTGGACAGGTAAATTGAAACCGCGCCGCGCCCTCACCTGGAGCAGAAAGCGCAGGCCGCGAGCTCGCGCGTGGTGTGGGGACCCAGCCTCCCGCGACCCCCGGGGCACCGGGACCACCCCGGATGCCACGCCGCACCCGGGTCCGCACGGGGTCGGGCCAGGGATGGCGCCGCCCGAGGTTCCCCCCGCCAGTGGGCGCGCTAGCCCCCATTGTTCGGCACCCCCATGCCTGCGTGCCAAGGTCCCCCCCCCTTCCCTCGTCTCCCGCCATGGCCCCACCGCTTTTGTTCTGGACTTGGGATCCTAGGTGGAAACTAGTCCCTCAGACCTCCCTGGCAGCAAGGAGCGCAGGGAGGGATTCTCGGTTTTTCCACCCTGGCTCTTCCTCTCTCCACATTCACATGCCTTCTTGTGTCCCTTTCCTCTCCTCATTGTCACTTTTATTAAATGGTTTTGTTCTGCATGTTGACCCGCAGAGCGATTTCATGAATGAATATACAGGAAACTAAGTCGGAGCCCACCTGTGAGAGCCCACCTGTGGAGGCCTTTCATTAGAATGGTCTCTGGTTCTAGCCTCAGTTCAGAATACTGCGTGTACCTGAGGACCGAGTCCAGATGTTTCTTTCATCTCTGACTTGAATTTGAAATCCTCCTCAGACTTCAGCTTCCAGGATTGCTCCCGTCCTTGCTCTCCCACTGTCTCGGTGGGGATCCGCCATGAGTGTTGAACACAGGAATGAATGAATGATATATATACCCCCAGGTCGCTGGGGCTTTTTCTTGTTTTGCTGAGGTTGGAAAGGCTTGGGAGAGACCCCCTGTATGCAGATACAGAGCTGCATGCAATTGCTTAGATAAACGTGTTCCCCACTTAATTGCTTGGGCATTGAACATTTCGCCCTTAACCTGTGGCTTGAGCAGTTAGGAGGAGACAATCTGGAGGTGAATCAGAAGATGGCTGAATCCACATGGTGGTGGGCTGGGTTTGGGAGATTTTCCTGGAGATTCTAAAGAAAGATCTAAATTCTTCCAATGGGGAGTGGTAAACATTTTATCAATGGGAGATGGAAAATAAATTGTCTGGTTAACCTTTCCCTCCCCCTCAAAACCCATTATTTGAAAAAACAAAAAAGGAAGTGAAGGGAGAAATCCTCCCACTCCCATCCCCACTCACCTCCATAGCCACCTCCTCTTCCAAGAACTAACAGACAAGGTGCCAAGAAGTGTTAGGTACCAGCAGTGGTCTCAGAGCTCATTCAAGGATCATGGTGAAAGTCATTCAAAGAGATTGTGGGGGCACAGGGATCCAATTAAGGGGGACAAGTTTAAGGTTTGCCTGGTCCCCTAAAAATTAATGGCACTAGAGAAGATGAGCTTTGGGAACTATAGCTTCAGTGAGTCATGGTGGGAAGAGGCCATGAGGGCAGCAAAGACAGTCTTAGATGATGTTATTAATAGCACTACAGGCTCTAGATTTCCTGTGGTGGTGTTCTTGGCAAGACCAGCCCGGCCAAAGTGGATACTCACAACCTGGAACAGAGGGTCTTGGAGATCCCAGCAAGTGTGGTATGATGAGAGCGTAAAATGATAGGAGGTGTCCTTTGGAAGGACTGTCTTCTTGACTTTAAAAGGGAGAACCCAAATCTGTAGGTGAAATCTTCTTGGCTACAAAGAAGGCCGAGGCCTTCTAAGGTCAAGGTCTCCTCGTCATTTTAAAAGATGTCAAAGAACATATTCAGACATTTCAAAGATGTCCTCATGTCCATCCGTTCCCACTCTGGAATTCTATCAATAAGGTGAGAGTTCCTCTAGTTGGAAAAAAGATCTAAAAAGACTTCCCTTTCTCATGTAATCTCTGTAACCTCCAGGACACACCCACCTACCCCTTCCAGCGCTGTAATGAAGCTACAGCTGGTGCCAATTTGTGGAACTCATTAAAGGCTATTTTCCCTTATATACCCCCGGACCAAGTTCCCATGCTCCCTCACCTGATTTCCTGCACTCACCTCCCACCTGGTGTGTTCACACCTGCAGGTGCCTTTTACCAACCCCTTTGCCAAAAGGCAGCCAGAGTGACCTTTCAAAGACCTATCAGTTCCTGGCCTTTGTCTCCATAGAAATCTGCACTGATCTTCTAACAAATTCTCAGTCCTCCAAAGGCATCCATAATCCTCCCATCCATCTCTTCCTACCCTTCCAACTGACTGTTGCCTGTTCTGCCCTGTCTTTCTGCCCTTCAACCACGGCCTCCCTCTTCCTGTGGAGACCCCTCATGGTGCCTGCCTCCAAGCACAGGTGATTCCCATTGATGGGAAGACCCTCTTCCTCTCCCCCGTCTCCCCACTCCATTTACTCCCACTTATTCGTGAGCTCACAAGCCCCATGGTACACACTCTCCATGCAGCCTGCTCTCTCTTTTCTAGCACTGGCCTCCGTTTCTAGCTGTGGTTGTGTCACGGATGTCCCTCCCCAGCCTGCCTCCAAGCTCTCCGTCCGTTTAGCTCCAACACCTGACACAGTGCCTGGCACGTAGTAAGCCCTGGCTAGCTTCTAAGAGCCTCACTGAGGGACTGAAAGTGTTTTAAAAACGTCACCACGTAGGCTCCAAACTGTAGGCAGAAAAAGCTTTGCCTGGATTGACATTTTAGAGACGTATTCATCAAGTTAGATGTGTTCACTGACTTTACCTTGTAAAAAAAAAAAAAAAAAAGGACCTCTGTATCGCTTCGCATCTAACGAAGGCACATGTATACTATTAGACCACGTTATGAGCTTAATGGAAGGAGACAAGATTTTTTCGCTAAGAAAATGTATAAGACTGTTGAGGTCACGTGGGAGGAAATAGTCCGTTTGTTGGAGCATTGCTATCTTACTCTATCACAGCCACTAATAAAAATCTGACACGGGGTGAGTCAGAATTGTCTGTCAGAGATGAGTTAGATCTGGCTCATGTTCGTACATGAAAGCCAGGAACAAAGAAGCAGGCTTTGAAAGCCTGGGTTGAGGAGGCGGTGTGGTTCACTGCGATGAGCTAAGTGCCCAGGGCCACTGGCAGACACGCGGGCCTGTGTCCTTCCTTTGTTCTGGGGTCCCTCTTGCACCATGTGGTGAGGCTAGCAGCTGGGAGCAGCTCAGGACAGGACCAGGTGGCATCTTACCTCTCCCACACTCCTGTGGGCTCCAGTGGGCTCCAGTGGATCCCAGGGGACAGCCTGCCTTCCTTGCAAAGCCCAGTAGCACTGGGAGCAGAAACTGGGACCAAAGAGTGAGCACCCTGTTTGACAAGCTGGACCAGCCACCTCTTCTTCAGATGCAGGGGGAGCCCTGGCCTGCTGACTCCTCCTTCTTTCTTCCTTTCCCCTTTCCTCCCTCCCCTCCCTCTTCCCTTCCCCTCTCTCCTTCCCTGGTGGTGCCCTTTCCTGATGCCCACTTCATCCCTTTTCCTTTCTTACATGCCTGTCTTCTAGAGTTTCTTCTCTCCTCCCAATTACTTCCCTTCGTCTGAATCTCCTCTTTGGTCCCTTTGTCCCCGCTCTCTGCTCCTCCTCCCCTTCCCTGGCCCCTGTTCAGCTCCATCCAGACTGCAGGCAGAGGTGGACTAACACTCTCACTCACTAGCTCAGCTACCCTCCAGAAAAGTCACTCTTCGGTGGCCACCTTCCTGACCCCCTGGTCCTTTCTCCACTTATTCAGCTATTGCTCTGAAGTCTGAGGAGGACAGAGCGGGGCTGCCGCAGAATCAGGCCCAGAGGAGAAACCAAACCATGTGTCCACACTGTCCCCCAGTACTGCTGCTCTGAGAGCTTTCAGAGTCCTCAACAGGGTTAGGATTTAGGGGCTTCTTCAGAACCGGGAGTGAAAACAGCAATAGGTCAAAAGAAAAGCTATGGACCCCACACAAAAATAATAACTACAAATGAAAACTAAGTGAGCTCTGAAGTCCCAAAGTCAAAAAATTGCCTTGAATCTGTCACTAGAAAGCACCCAAGGCCTCACTCTCTGGGTTCTGCATGCCCTGGGAATGGCAGGAGGCTTTGACCCCCTTCCCTCTTCATCCACTCCCCAAAGAACGTCCTCTGAGGTGGTCTTCAAACTTCCTCTGAGAAACTGTCTCTGGGAACTGTAGGCCCTTGGCTGCTGGGACGAATGAGGGTGATGTCAGGACCTGATGGGAAGCTTTACCAGGAGACTGTGGCTTCTGGATGCAGTCCTCAGGTCCCATGGTCTCTGGGTGAGATCAGGGTCTTTCAGTGGAGGAGGACAGATGAGATTTCAGATTTTGAGTTGATTCTGGGATGATTAGTGCTTTGGAGGGCATTGGGTGAAGGTATTTTGCACACGGGAAGGACACGAATTTGGGGAGCCAGAGAGTGGACTGTTAAGAGCTGACCTTGCATTTCCCCCAGAAACCTTGCTGCTGTCCTTACCTCTGGTACCACAGAACGTGACCTTATTTGGAACTAGAGTCCTTACAGATGCAATCCCATTACAGTGAGGTCGTTAGAGTGGGCCCTAATCTCCTGTAACTGACCTCCTTATGTAAAGGGAAAATCTGGACAGAGAGATGCCCCTACTGTCAGTGGTGGGCAGTGCATGAACTTCTAGAACCCTGACAGTAGTGGAAAACAGACAGGATGGGCACTAGGTAAATGGGAGCTCTAGTGGAATTTCAGATGAAGATGCTGTGGACCTCGGCTTCCCAGGTCATAGTGACGTTAGGATTTCAAATTCAAGTCAGAGATGAAAGAAACATCTGGACTCGGTCCTCAGGTACACGCAGTATTCTGAACTGAGGCTAGAACCAGAGACCATTCTAATTAATGAAAGGCCTCCACAGGTGGGCTCTCACAGGTGGGCTCCGACTTAGTTTCCTGTATATTCATTCATGAAATCGCTCTGCGGGTCAACATGCAGAACAAAACCATTTAATAAAAGTGACAATGAGGAGAGGAAAGGACACAAGAAGGCATGTGAATGTGGAGAGAGGAAGTGCCAGGGCGGGGCGGAAAAACCGAGAATCCCTCCCTGCGCTCCTTGCTGCCAGGGAGGTCTGAGGGACTAGTTTCCACCTGGGATCCCAAGTCCAGAACAAAAGTGGCGGGTCCAAGGCTCAGGATGAGGGAAGGGGGTCCTGGGCACCCGCGCGTGGGGGTGCCAAACGATGGGTGCTATTGCGCTCGCTGCGGGGGGGCACCTTGCCAGGCTCCATCCCCAGCCTGACCCCGTGGGGTCCCGGGTGTGGCGTGTCGTCCGGGGTGGTCCCTCTGCCCCGGGGGTCGCGGGAGGCTGGGTCCCAATACCCCCGCGAGCTCTCGGCCCAAGCTTTCTGCTCCAGGTGAGGGCGCGGCGCGGTGTCACTTTACCTGCTTGCAGAGGGTCCTCCGGAGAAGCCATTGGGCGGGGGGGGGGGGGGCAGCGGGCCGCGGGAGCGGGACAGCGAGGCCACTGGGGCTGGGCGGGAGCGCGGGAGTGCGGGGGTCCTGCAGTGCTGACTGCGCGGCAGCAGAGCACCGGGGCGCTGCGCTCCCCTCCTCCGCCAGCCCCTCCACCTCCTCTCAGACTCTCCTTCACGTCCTCCAGGAGCTCACAGCTCACTTCCAGATTCCGCAATTAGCTAAGCCCCTTTTCCCGGCCGCCCCAGCCCCCCGCCCCTCCCCCTCCGTCCTGAGACGCGGGCCCAGGGCATGGGCATGGCGAAGCCCCAGGGGCTTGCGAGCGTGGCCAGCGCCTGCACTGAGCGGCCTCCTAGCCTGGCTCCCCGAGCCGGTGTCCATGCGCTGCCTGGCTGCAAAAACATCATCAGCCCTAAACCCTGGCTGCACTCTTGGGTCATTTCGCTGCCTTCCTGATTGTGCAAAGCCGGGAACCAGCTTCCCCAGCAGAGGGCTGGGCTGAGATGCCTGCCCGCGATCTGTTTGAGCAGTCTCCTAGTCTCCAGGCAGGGTCCACCATTGCATGATGGCACCCACGAATCACTTCGACCTGGATGTTTAGGTCTTTTGTTTGTTTTTTGGTTATTGGTTATTACATGACCACCATGGTAGGTGTTCCACAAAGGGAGTGAAAAGAGGACACCTGATACATACGCATATGGCCATTCTAGAAAAAGAGCTTGGGGTTCTCGAGGAAGCACGGCATTAGTCCTTGCACTATGGTTTAATAGAAAATGGATTATGCACCAACTTACTTAAATGAGCATAGTTTGAAATCGTTTACTGAGAATAAATATTTAAAACAGTAATATTTTAACTAAATCTATCATCAATCATAAATCTATTACACGAAGGTTACAGGCAATTTAAATGCAATAGCACTCTCTTCAGGGTTTTAAATAATCCGTGTCTGTCTTGGCACATGAGAATGCAAAGATAGGAAATGGTTTGTAAAAGATCATATAATGGCTTTTACTATACAGTATCAGCAATTTATCCTAAAGGAGCGGCCTCCAGCTAAAAACTCAGCTTTGAAAAATACAGAAAAGCAGCAAACGTTTACATGCCCTCTTGGTGACCAGAGGCGTGCTTTGTGCCCCTCATCATCTCTTTCGTGGTTCTGAGGCCCTTGGCGCTCAGTAGTTTAGTGTCTTATTCTCTGGAATAGGCCATTGAAGAAATACCAGGCCCAGAGAAGAAGGTCCTGCTGGGTGTCTGAAGAAAGTACAACCTTTTAGATGAAGCTTTCTGGGGAATTTGTTAGTGGTTTGGTCTGCTTCTGATAGGAAGGGAAATTTTAGTTTTAAAGATTTTATTTATTTATTTGATAGAGATCACAAGTAGGAAGAGAGAGAGGCAGGCAGAGAGAGAGAGAAGAAACAGGCTCCCTGCTGAGGAGTGAGCCTGATGGGGGCTCGATCCCAGGACCCTGGAATCATGACCTGAGCCGAAGGCAGAGGCTTTAACTCACTCTGCCACCCAGGTGCCCAAGGGAAATTTTCTTTTAAAGATTTTATTTATTTATTTGACAGACAGAGATCACAAGTAGGCAGAGAGCAGGCAGAGAGAGAAGTGGAAGCAGGCTCCCTGCTGAGCAGAGAGCTAGACATGGAGCTCGATCCCAGGACCCTAGGATCATGACCTGAGCCGAACGCAAAGGCCCAGTGAGCCAAACTCACTGAGCTACTCGGGTGCCCCAGGAAGGGAAATTTTTTTAAGAGTATTTTCTCTTTTAATCTATTTTGAGGTTTGGTTTGTGGTTCTTTCTGACTTCCATTGGAGATGGAATTACTTCTGAGGTTGATTGTCAGGAACCGCATATCAAATCGATCTGTCTTGTTAGCAATAAATAAATAAATAAATAAATAAATAAATAAAAGCTCAAGTGTTGGTATAAAGCTATTATGCTTTTCAAAACCCTGAACTATAATTCATGTATCGTGGTCATTCTTTATCAGATCAAACAGGAGAGAGGTGGCAGAAACGCAATTTCAGGTTAATATTTTTACAAAGAAGATTGACTTATGAACCTACTTTGTTATTCCCTTTCATTCAATTTCCCTGTACCTCCTTTTCTATGAATTGTAACGGTAAACCATCATTATTTTTATTGTTGGCACATGAGAATTAGAGATCAATGCCCAAAGAGAAAGCAGAAGGCAGGTTTATTAAAGCAACAGCACACTATCTAAGGGAGAGCAGGTGTATTCCATGAGGTGGATCTGGCCCTTACTTTCTTACGGGATTGGATGAAGAATATTTTAATCAGCAGTGAAGATCAAAATGACAAAGTTCCAGGATCAGAGTAAACATATGGGATTAAAACATAAAAAATAAAAAAAAGATTTTTTTGAAAGGACTTTTTTTTTAAAGGACTTTAAACAAAAGTCCATTTTAAGAGACAGTTGGCTGTTTAAACCAAAAGTACAACTCACTGAGAGAAACGCCACATTATTTATTGGGGTAGAAAGGACCTGGAATGTAAAAAGACCCATTCTTCAGAGGAAAAAAGAGTATCACTAACAGGCCTCATGACTTGCACAGCCAGTGGCTAGAATCCCTGCCTCATGAGACCCTGTGCTAGAAGGCCGCTAGAACCATCTCAACTATGTTAGTCTATCTTGGAAGCCAACAAGTGTTTGCCAGTTAAGAGCACGGTAACAATCAGTCATGTTATGTTATAATGACTGTCGATATCTTTAAAAGGCTTGTAAGTTCCTTTTTGAGTAACCCTCACCCCACCCTTAGTGAAATTTATCTGTGGTTCACCTCTTTGAAATACCTCATTGTGGTTCCACATTTACCATAGCCAAAAAAAAAAAAAAAAATCTTTTTATTAACAAAGTGTTCAGAAGGGGGCGCCACTGTAAACAATGAGAGTTTTCGCTGCCAGGACAACTTGTTGCAGAAACAGCTGAAAGCAATCAGGTCAGACAGAGCCAAGGGCTGGAGGGATTTTTAAAATTACAAAAACCTAACCAAATCAAACCAAAGCAAAAATCAAAACCAATGGCCAAGGGCACCTGGGTGGCTCAGTGGGTTAAGCCACGGCCTTCGGCTCAGGTCATGATCTCACGATCCTGGGATCGAGTCCCGCATCTGGCTCTATGCTCAGCAGGGAGCCTGCTTCCCTCTCTCTCTCTCTGCCTGCCTCTCCATCTACTTGTGATTTCTCTCGGTCAAATAAATAAATAAATAAAATCTTTAAAAAAAAAAAAAACAATGGCCAAGATTTCATGTTTGCTACTAAAGGTATGACATTCTCCTCAGACATGCGTGTGACTTGATCAATATATTTATATAGTTATATTTGAAGAAGAAAGAACTATTTGATGCAGCAAATCCACGTTGATTAAAAATTACCAGATATGGGGCTCCTGGGTGGCTCAGTGGTTTAGGCCTCTGCCTTTGGCTCAGGTCACGATTTCAGGGTCCTAGGATGGAGCGCCACATTGGGCTCACTGCTCAACGGGGACCCTGCATCACCCCCCCCTCTGTCTTTCTCTCTACCTACTTGTGATCTGTCTGTCAAATGGGTAAATAAGATCTTTAAAAAAAGAATTACTAGGTGTGAAATACATCGAGGGTATGGGAAGGAAAATGATTTCAACTGATCAGACTAGGAAGTGGTTGAAGCCTGAATTAAAGTGCTATAAAAAGAGTAAAGACCTTGGAAATATATGGGGAAAAAATCCCTAGAAAAACAGCAATAATAACTGGCTGCTCTTTATTGATCCAGATCCAGCGGTAGGCAAAGAAGAGCTGGTTTTAACCAGAGGATGATCTCCGTTTGTCTTCATGATCTGGCATTTCCTGCAAGCCAGGCATGGGGCTCTGCAGTAAATCTGCAAATGCTGGGGGGCCCTCACTGTCCCTTTTCTCTTCTCAGCGGGACAACGGGCATGTCCATGGTGCAGTGAGACCGGCTTTACCACAGGGAGAGAAAAGACTGCCAAGGGTAGGTTGGAGCTGGGAAAAGCCACTTAGGAACAAATTTTCAGGGGAGGTGATAGACAAGGGCAAAGTGAAGAATGAGGATGAGTGTGTCAAGTTTCAAAGTGCCAGGAGGCAGCACATTGCATTCGGGAAACTACAGCAAGTTCATGACAACTGAAAGCTGAACTCACAGCATCACCTGCGGATGGAGGCTGAGCCCCGGGGTTAACACTGGGGCTGGGATGGTTTGTATACTATGCCGAGGAGGTGAGGTACTACACTGTGGGGGCACAGGGAGCTACCGGAGGATTTCAAGTATCAGAATTGTAACCATAATAGTGTATTTAATTGCATCCTAGCTTTCATCAAGGGTAAGATGCACTATAGTTTATGTTCGACTAAGAAAGAGAAATGCTGTCAGTTAAACTAAGATATGTCCTCAAGTGCAAGGTGAGTGCCACCTTAAGAGATATTAAAATGGGGGGGGAGGACAAATCTTAGAACAAGTAAACTGTGGTACTAGAATAATTAAGAAAGGTCAAACACTTGGATCAACAAAATAAGTGATTATTGCTTCCCATGTGCACAAAACTATTATAGTGTTAGAACAAGAGACATTCTCATCTTGATGCCCCGCAGCTGCTAGACCCAAGGTACAGAGGGCAGTAGCCAACGACCAGCAGGCCCCAAGTGCCATGTGCAGACTCTAAGAGCAACTGCCTTTCAGAGAGGAAACGGTTGAGCATGGGCTTTCTGAGGTGGAGAATTATTAGCTGGTAAAGGAGGAAAATTGACACAGAATCGGAATTGATGCCCCTACATGACAGAGTTGGTGAAACTTCCCTTCTCAGAGATCTTGAGGCTCCTCAGAAATGTATTTTTCATTTTGGACGGAACATTCAGGATAAATATGATCTGTTCGAGTTACTGTTTCTCTCATCAGGACAGTTTCTTAGACTTCAGTGGCACAAAGAAAGGGTTTTGATAGTCCAGAGTAAAACCTGACAATGGCAAAGCCCAATCTATGAAAAACTAACCACTCAGAAGAGAACAACAGATAAAAGGCCATGCCGACCTGACCCTGCAGGATAGGTAAGGTTGGTCTGGCAACAGGGGTAGAGGGGTAGTGCCCATCTCCTGCTAGAAGAGCTAGAGAAGACCCCTTCCGGAGAGACCACCAGGAGAGGAGAGCAGTAGGTGCTGATGATGAAGAATATTTTAATCAGCAGAGAAGGTCAAAATGACAAAGTTCCAGGATCAGAGTAAACATATGGGATTAAAAAATAAAAAATAAAAAAAAAAGATTTTTTTGAAAGGACTTTTTTTTTTTTTAAAGGACTTTAAACAAAGTCCTTTTTAAGAGACAGTTGGCTGTTTAAACCAATAGTACAACTCACTGAGAGAATCGCCGCATTATTTATTGGGGTAGAAGAGTCTTGGAATGTAGAAAGACCCAATCTGCAGAGGAAAAAATAGAATCACTAACAGGCCTCATGCCTTGCACAGCCAGTGGCTAGAATCCCTGCCTCATGAGACCCTGTGCTAGAAGGCCGCTAGAACCATCTCAACTATGTTAGTCTATCTTGGAAGCCAACAAGTGTTTGCCCAGTTAAGAGCACGGTAACAATCAGTCACGTTATATTATAATGACTGTCGATATCTTTAAAAGCCTTGTCAAGTTTCTTTTTGAGTAACCCTAACCCCACCCTTAGAGAAATTTATCTGCGGTTCACCTCTTTGAAATACCTCATGGTTGTTCCACATTTACCATAGGAAAAAAAAAAAAAATCTTTTTATTAACAAAGTGTTCCGAAGGGGGCGCAACTGCAAAAAATGAGAGTTTTCGATGCCAGGACAAATTTGTTGCAGAAACAGCTGAAAGCAATCAGGTCAGACAGAGCCAAGGGCTGGAGGGATTTTTTAAATTACAAAAACCGAACCAAATCAATCCAAAACAAAAATCATACCAATGGCCAAGATTTCAAGTTTGCTACTGAAGTTGTGACATTCTCCGAAGACATGCGCGTGACTTGATCAATATATTTATATATTTATATTTTAAGAAGAAGGAATTATTTGATGCAGCAAATCCACGTTGATTAAAAATTACCAGATATGGGGCTCCTTTGTGGCTCAGTGGTTTAGGCCTCTGACGTCGGCTCAGGTCATGATTTCAGGGTCCTGGGATGGAGCGCCACATCTGGCTCTCTGCTCAGTGGGGAGCCTGCATCCCCCCCCCTCTGCCTGTCTCTCCGTACTTGTGATCTGTCTGTCAAATGGGTAAATAAGATCTTTAAAAAAGAATTACTAGGAGTGAAATACATCGAGGGTATGGGAAGGAAAATGATTTCACCTGATCTGACTAGGAAGTGGTTGAAGCCTGAATTAAAGTGCTATAAAAAGAGTAAAGACCTGGGAAATATATGGGGAAAAAATCCCTAGAAAAACAGCAATAATAACTGGCTGCTCTTATTGATCCAGATCCTGCGGTAGGTAGAGAAGAGCTGGTTTTAGCCAGAGGATGATCTCCGTTTGTCTTCATGATCTGGAATTTCCTGCAAGCCAGGAATGGGGCTCTGCACTAAAGCTGCAAGTTCTGGCGGGCCCTCACTGTCCCTTTTCTCTTCTCAGGAGGACAACCGGCATGTCCATGGTGCAGTGTGACAGGCTTTACAACAGGGAGATAAAAGACTGCCAAGTGTAGGTTGGAGCTGGAAAAGCCAGTTAGGAACTCATTTTCAGGGGAGGTGATAGACAAGGGCAAAGCAAAGAATGAGCATGAGAGTGTCAAGTTTCAAAGTGCCAGGAGGAGGCACAGTGCATTCGGGAAACTACAGCAAGTTCATGACAACCGACAGCTGATATCCCAGCAGCACCTGAGGGTGGAGGCTGAGCCCAGGGTTTAAAACTGGGGCTGAGATGGTTTGTATACTATGCCGAGGAGGTGAGGTACTACACTGTAGGGGCACAGGGATCTACCGGAGGATTTCACATATCAGAATCGTAACCATAATAGAGTATTTAATTGCATCCTATCTTTCATCAAGGGTAAGATGCACTATAGTTTATGTTCGACTAAGAAAGAAAAATGCTGTCAGTTAAACTAAGATATATCCTCGGGGCGCCTGGGTGGCTCAGTGGGTTAAGCCGCTGCCTTCGGCTCAGGTCATGATCTCAGGGTCCTGGGATCGAGTCCCACATCGGGCTCTCTGCGCAGCAGGGGGCCTGCTTCCCTTCCTCTCTCTCTGTGATCTCTTCCCTTCCTCTCTCCTCCTGTGATCTCTCTCTGTCAAATAAATAAATAAAATCTTTAAAAAAAAAAAAAAAACTAAGATATATCCTCAAGTGCAACATGAATGCCACCTTAAGACATATTAAAATGGGCGGGGAGCACAAATCTTAGAACAAGTAAATAGTGGAACTAGAATAATTAAGAAAGGTCGAACACTTGGATCAACTTAAAAAGTGATTATTGCCTACCATGTGCCCCAAACTATATTAAGTCTTAGAACAAGAGACGTTCTCATCTTGATGCCCCGCAGCTGCTAGACCCAAGGTACAGAGGGCAGTAGCCAACGACCAGCAGGCCCCAAGTGCCATGTGCAGACTCTAAGAGCAACTGCCTTTCAGAGAGGAAACGGTTGAGAGTGGGCTTTCTGAGGTAGAGAATTACTAGCTAGGAAAGGAGGAAAATTGACACAGAATCGGAATTGATGCCCCTACATGACAGAGTTGGTGAAACTTCCCTTCTCAGAGATCTTGAGGCTCCTCAGAAATGTATTTTTCATTTTGGACGGAACATTCAGGATAAACATGATCTGTTCGAGTTCATGGTTCTCTCATTAGGACTGTTTCCTAGGCTTCAGGGGCACTAGAAAAAGGGTTTTGAAAGTCCAGAGTAAATCCTGACAAAAGCAAAGCACGGTATCTATGAAAAACTAACCACTCAGAAGAGAACAACAGATAAAAGGCCCGGCCGTCCTCATCCTGCAGGATAGGTATGGTAAGTCTGGCAACACGGTTAGAGGAGAAACCCCATCTCCTGCTAGAAGAGCTAGAGAAGACCCCTTATGGAGAGACCACCAGGAGAGGAGAGCAGTAGGTGCTAATGATGAAGAATATTTTAATCAGCAGAGAAGGTCAAAATGACAAAATTCCAGATTCAGAGTAAACATATGGGATTAAAAAATAAAAAATAAAAAAAAAGATTTTTTTGAAACGACTTTTTTTTTTAAAGGACTTTAAACAAAAGTCCTTTTTAAGAGAAAGTTGGCAGCTTAAACCAAAAGTACAACTCACTGATAGAAACGCCGCATTATTTATTGGGGTAGAAAGGACCTGGAATGTAGAAAGACCCATTCTGCAGAGGAAAAAAGAGAATCACTAACAGGCCTCATGCCTTGCGCAGCCAGTGGCTAGAATCCCTCCCTCATGAGACCCTTTGCTAGAAGGCCACTAGAACCATCTCAACTATGTTAGTCTATCTTGGAAGCCAACAAGTGTTTGCCCAGTTAAGAGCACAGTAACAATCAGTCACGTTATGTTATAATGACTGTCGATATCTTTAAAAGCCTTGTCAAGTTCCTTTTTGAGTAACCCTTACCCCACCCTTAGAGAAATTTATCTGTGGTTCACCTCTTTGAAATACCTCATGGTTGTTCCACATTTAACATACCCAAAGGAAAAAAAAAAAAAAGCCTTTTATAAACAAAGTGTTCAGAAGGGGGCGCCAATGTAAACAATGAGACTTTTCCCTGCTGGGACAACTTTGTTGCAGAAACAGCTGAAAGCAATCAGGTCAGACAGGGCCAAGGGCTGGAGGGATCTTTAACATTACAAAAACCGAACCAAGGGATGCCTGGGTGGCTCAGTTGGTTGAGCAGCTGCCTTCGGCTCAGGTCATGATCCCAGCGTCCTGGGATCGAGTCCCACATCGGGCTCCTTGCTCAGCAGGGAGCCTGCTTCTCCCTCTGCCTCTGCCTGCCATTCTGTCTACCTATGCTCGCTCTCTCCCCCCCCTCTCTCTGATAAATAAATAAAAATCTTTAAAAAAATTAAAAAAAAAAAAAACCGAACCAAATCGAACCAAAACAAAAATCAAAACCAATGGCCAAGATTTCAAGTTTGCTACTAAAGGTATGACATTCTCCTAAGACATGCGTGTGACTTGATCAATATATTTATATATTTATATTTGAAGAAGAAGGAACTATTTGATGCAGCAAATCCACGTTGATTAAAAATTACCAGATATGGGGCTCCTGGGGGGCTCAGTTGTTTAGGCCTCTACTTTCGGCTCAGGTCATGATTTCAGGGTCCTGGGATGGAGCCCCACATCAGGCTCTCTGCTCAGCGGGGAGCCTGCTTCCCCCTCTCTCTCTCTGCCTGCCTCTCTAGCTACTTGTGATCTGTCAAATGGGTAAATAATAACTTTAAAGAAAGAATTACTAGGAGTGAAATACATCGAGGGTATGGGAAGGAAAACGATTTCACCTGATCTGACCAGTAAGTGGTTGAAGCCTGAATTAAAGTGCTATAAAAAGAGTAAAGACCTGGGAAATATATGGGGAAAAATCCCTAGAAAAACAGCAATAATAACTGGCTGCTCTTTATTGATCCAGATCCTGCGGTAGGTAAAGAAGAGCTGGTTTTAGCCAGAGGATGATATCCGTTTGTCTTCATGATCTGGCATTTCCTGCAAGCCAGGCATGGGGCTTTGAACTAAAGCTGCAAATTCTGGGGGGCCCTCACTGTCCCTTTTCTCTTCTCAGCGGGACTACGGGCATGTCCACGGTTCAGTGTGACAGGCTTTACCACAGGGAGATAAAAGACTGCCAAGGGTAGGTTGGAGCTGGGAAAAGTCACTTAGGAAGTGATTTTCAGGGGAGGTGATAGACAAGGGCAAAGCAAATAATGAGGATGAGAGTGTCAAGTTTCAAAGTGCCAGGAGGAGGCACAGTGCATTCGGGAAACTACAGCAAGTTCATGACAACCGACAGCTGATCTCACAGCATCACGTGCGGATGGAGGCTGAGCCGCGGGGTTAACACTGGGGCTGGGATGGTTTGTATACTATGCCGAGGAGGTGAGGTACTACACTGAAGGGGCACAGGGAGCTAACGGAGGATTTCAAATATCAGAATCGTAACCATAATAGATTCATCCTAGCTTTCATCAAGGTTAAGATGCATATAGTTTATGTTCGAATAAGAAAGAAAAATGCTGTCAGTTAAACTAAGATATATCCTCAAGTGCAAGGTGAGTGCCACCTTAAGAGATATTAAAATGGGGGGGGGGAGGACAAATCTTAGATCAAGTAAATTGTGGAACTATAATAATTAGGAAAGGTCGAACACTTGGATCAACTTAAAAAGTGATTATTGCTTACCATGTGCCCCAAACTATATTAAGTCTTAGAACAAGAGACGTTCTCATCTTGATGCCCCGCAGCTGCTAGACCCAAGGTACAGAGGGCAGTAGCCAACGACCAGCAGGCCCCAAGTGCCATGTGCAGACTCTAAGAGCAACTGCCTTTCAGAGAGGAAACGGTTGAGAGTGGGCTTTCTGAGGTAGAGAATTACTAGCTAGGAAAGGAGGAAAATTGACACAGAATCGGAATTGATGCCCCTACATGACAGAGTTGGTGAAACTTCCCTTCTCAGAGATCTTGAGGCTCCTCAGAAATGTATTTTTCATTTTGGATGGAACATTCAGGATAAACATGATCTGTTCAAGTTCCTGGTTCTCTTATCAGGACTGTTTCCTAGGCTTCAGTGGCACAAGAAAAGGGTTTTGATAGTCCAGGGTAAATCCTGACAAAAGCAAAGCACGGTATCTATGAAAAACTAACCACTCAGAAGAGAACAACAGATAAAATCCCAGGCCGACCTGTCCCTGCAGGATAGGTAAGGTAAGTCCGGCAACACGGGTAGAGGGGTAGTGCCCATCACCTGCTAGAAGAGCTAGAGAAGACCCCTTCCGGAGAGACCACCAGGAGAGGAGAGCAGTAGGTGCTGATGATGAAGAATATTTTAATCAGCAGAGAAGGTCTAAATGACAAAGTTCCATGATCAGAGTAAACCTATGGGATTAAAAAATAAAAAATTTAAAAAAAGATTTTTTTGAAAGGACTTTTTTTTTTTTAAAGGACTTTAAACAAAAGTCCTTTTTAAGAGACAGTTGGCTGTTTAAACCAAAAGTACAACTCACTGAGAGAATCGCCGCATTATTTATTGGGGTAGAAATGACCTGGAATGTAGAAATACCCATTCTGCAGAGGAAAAAATAGAATCACTAACAGGCCTCATGCCTTGCGCAGCCAATGGCTAGAATCCCTGCCTCATGAGACCATTTTAAAAGCTGTACTCATAATGGAACGGAAGGTGTTATTTCCCTATAATTTTATATATGTCATTAATTTGCTGCAAAGCCCAATAGCACTGGGAGCAGAAACTGGGACCAAAGAGTGAGCACCCTGTTTGACAGGAGGGACCAGCCACCTCTTCTTCAGATGCAGGGGGAGCCTTGGAGTGCTGACTCCTCCCTTCTTCCTTTCCCCTTTCCTCCCTCCCTCCTTCCTACCTTCCCCTCTGTCCTTCCCTGGTGGTGCCCTTTCCCGATGCCCACTTCATCCCTTTTCTTTTCTTACATGTCTGCCTTCTAGAGTTTCTTCTCTCCTCCCAATTACTTCCCTTCCTCTGAATCTCCTCTTTGGTCCCTTTCTCCCCGCTCTCTGCTCCTCCTCCCCTTTCTTGGCCCTTGTTCAGCTCCATCCAGACTGCAGGCAGAGCTGGACTATCATGCTCACTGGCTAGCTCAGCCACCCTCCAGAGAAGTCACTCTTCGGTGGCCACCTTCCTGATCCCCTGGTCCTTTCTCCACTTATTCAGCTATTGCTCTGAAGTCTGAGGAGGACAGAGTGGGGCTGCCGCAGAATCAGGCCAGAGGAGAAACCAAACCATGTGCCCACACTGTCCCCCAGTACTGCTGCTCTGAGAGCTTTCAGAGTCCTCAACAGGGTTAGGATTTAGGGGCTTCTTCAGAACCCGGAGTGAAAACAGCCATAGGTCAAAAGAAAAGCTATGGCCCCCACACAAAAATAATAATCACAAATGAAAACTAAGTTAGCTCTGAAGTCCCAAAATCAAAGAATTGCCTTGAATATGTCACTAGAAAGCACCCAAGGCCTCACTCTCTGGGTTCTGGGTGCCCTGGGAATGGCAGGAGTCTCTGACCCCCTTCCCTCTTCATACACTCCCAAAGAACGTCCTCTGAGGTGGTCTTCAAACTTCCTCTGAGAAACTGTCTCTGGGAACTGTAGGCCCTCGGCTGCTGGGACGAATGAGGGTGATGTCAGGACCTGTTGGGCAGCTTTACCAGGAGACCGTGGCTTCTGGATGCAGTCCTCAGGTCCCATGGTCTGGGTGAGATCTAGGTCTTTCAGTGGAGGAGGACAGATGAGATTTCAGATTTTGAGTTGATTCTGGGATGATTAGTGCTTTGGAGGGCATTGGGTGTAGGTATTTTGCACACGGGAAGGACACGAATTTGGGGAGCCAGAGAGTGGACTGTTAAGAGCTGACCTTGCATTACCCCCAGAAACCTTGCTGCTGTCTTTACCTCTGGTACCACAGAACGTGACCTTATTTGGAACTAGAGTCCTTACCGATGCAATCACATTACAGTGAGGTCTTTAGAGTGGGCCCTAATCTCCTGTAACTGACCTCCTTATGTAAAGGGAAAATCTGGACAGAGAGATGCCCCTACTGTCAGTGGTGGGCAGTGCATGAACTTCTAGAACCCTGACAGTAGTGGAAAACAGACTCAGGCTGGGCTCTAGGTAAATGGGAGCTCTAGTGGAATTTCAGATGAAGATGCTGTGGACCTCGGCTTCCCAGGTCATAGTGACGTTAGGATTTCAAATTCAAGTCAGAGATGAAAGAAACATCTGGACTCGGTCCTCAGGTACACGCAGTATTCTGAACTGAGGCTAGAACCAGAGACCATTCTAATGAAAGGCCTCCACAGGTGGGCTCTCACAGGTGGGCTCCGACTTAGTTTCCTGTATATTCATTCATGAAATCGCTCTGCGGGTCAACATGCAGAACAAAGCCATTTAATAAAAGTGACAATGAGGTGAGGAAAGGGACGCCAGAAGGCATGTGAATGTGGAGAGAGGAAGAGCCAGGGTGGAAAAAGGGAGAATCCCTCCCTGCGATCCTTGCTGCCAGGGAGGTTTGAGGGATTAGTTTCCACCTGGGATCCCAAGTCCAGAACAAAAGTGGCGGGTCCAAAGCTCGGGATGAGGGAAGGGGGTCCTCGGCACCCGCTCGTGGGGGTGCCAAACGATGGGGGCTATTGCGCTCGCTGGCGGGGGGGGGGGGGCGGCCCCCGCCAGGCTCCATCCTGGCCCGACCCCGTGGGGTCCAGGGTGCGGCGTGTCCTCCGGGGTGGTCCCGCTGCCCCGGGGGTCGCGGGAGGCTGGGTCCCGACACCCCCGCGAACTCGCGGGCCGCGCTTTCTGCTCCAGTGAGGGCGCAGCGCGGTGTCACTTTACCTGCTCGCAGAGGGTCGTCCAGAGAAGCCATGGGGCGGGGCGGGGCAGCGGGCCACGGGAGCGGGACAGCCGGGCCTCAGGGGCTGGGCTGGAGCGCGGGAGTGCAGGGGCGGCGAGGAAGGGGGTCCTGAGTCCTGACTGGGCCGCAGCACAGCACCGCGGCGCTGCGCTGCGCGCCCCTCCTCTGCCAGCCCCTCCACCTCCTCTCAGAGTCTCAACCGTGTCCTCCGCGAGCTCACTTCCCGCTTCCGCAATTAGCAAATCCACTTCTCCCGGCCGCCCCCGCCCCCGCCCCCCTCCCCCTCCGCCCTGAGGCGCGGGCCCGGGGCTCGGGCGCCGGCGAAGCCCCGGGGGCCTGCGAGCGTGGCCAGCGCCAGCGCTGGGCAGCCTCCTAGCCTGGCTCCCTGAGCGGGTGTCCGAGTGCTGCCTGGCTGCGAAAAGATCATCAGCCCTAAACCGGGCTGCACTCTCGGGTCATTTCGCTGGCTTCCTGATTGTGCCCAAAGCCGGGAACCAGATTCCCCAGCACAGGCCTGGGCTGAGATGCCTGCCAGCGATCTCTTTGAGCAGTCTCCTAGTCTCCAGGCAGGGTCCGCCATTGCATGATGGCACGCGCAAATCATTTCGACCCGGATATTTGGGTTTTTTGTTTGTTTTTTGGTTATTGGTTATTACATGACCTCCATGGTAGGTGCTCCACAAAGGGAGTGAAAAGAGGACGCCTGATACATACGCATATGGCCATTCTAGAAAAAGAGCTTGGGGTTCTCGCGGAAGCACGGCATTGGTCCTTGCACTATGTTTTAATAGAAATGGGATTATGTACCAACTTACTTAAATGAGCATAGTTTGAAATTGTTTACTAAGAATAAATATTTAAAACAGTTATATTTTAACTAAATCTATCATCAATCATAAATCTATTACACGAAGGTTACAGGCAATTTAAATGCAATAGCACTCTCTTCAGGGTTTTAAATAATCCGTGTCTGTCTTGGCACATGAGATTGCAAAGATAGGAAATGGTTTGTAAAAGATCATATAATAGCTTTTACTATACGGTACCAGCAATTTATCCTAAAGGAGCTGCCACCAGCTAAAAACTCAGCTTTGAAAAATGCAGAAAAGCAGCAAACGTTTACATAACCTCTTGGTGACCAGAGGCATGCTTTGTGCCCCTCATCATCTCTTTCGTGGTTCTGAGGCCCTTGGCGCTCAGTAGTTTAGTGTCTTATTCTCTGGAATAGGCCATTGAAGAAATACCAGGCCCAGAGAAGAAGGTCCTGCTGGGTGTCTGAAGAAAGTACAACCATTTAGATGAAGCTTTCTGGGGAATTTGTTAGTGGTTTGGTCTGCTTCTGATAGGAAGGGAAATTTTAGTTTTAAAGATTTTATTTATTTATTTGATAGAGATCACAAGTAGGAAGAGAGGCAGGCAGAGAGAGAGGAAGAAACAGGCTCCCTGCTGAGGAGTGAGCCTGATGGGGGGCTCGTTCCCAGGACCCTGGAATCATGACCTGAGCCGAAGGCAGAGGCTTTAACTCACTCTGCCACCCAGGTGCCCAAGGGAAATTTCTTTTAAAGATTTTATTTATTTATTTGACAGACAGAGATCACAAGTAGGCAGAGAGCAGGCAGAGAGAGAAGTGGAAGCAGGCTCCCTGCTGAGCAGAGAGCCAGACATGGGGCTCAATCCCAGGTCCCTAGGATCATGACCTGAGCCGAACGCAAAGGCCCAGTGAGCCAAACTCACTGAGCTAATCGGGTGCCCCAGGAAGGGAAATTTTTTTAAGAGTATTTTCTCTTTGAATCTATTTTGAGGTTTGGTTTGTGGTTGTTTCTGACTTCTCATGAAGATGGAATTACTTCTGAGGTTGGTTGTCAGGAACCGCATATCAAATCGAGCTATCTTGTTAGAAATAAATAAATAAATAAATAAATAAAAGGTCAAGTGTTGGTATAAAGCTATTATGCTTTTCAAAATCCCGAACTATAATTCATGTATCGTGGTCATTCTTTATCATATCAAACAGGAGAGAGGTGGCAGAAACGCACTTTCAGGTTAATTTTTTTACAAGGAAGATTGACTTATGAACCTACTTTGTTATTCCCTTTCATTCAATTTCCCTGTACCTCCTTTTCTATGAATTGTAATGGTAAACCATCATTATTTTTATTGTTGGCCTGTGAGAATTAGAGATCAATGCCCAAGTGAAAGCAGAAGGCAGGTTTATTAAAGCAACAGCACACTATCTAAGGGAGAGCAGGTGGTATTCCATGAGGTGGAGCTGGCCCTTACTTTGTTTTGGGATTGGATATTTCTTGGTCTTTTTGAAGTGGGAGGACCTTCAACATGCAGTGGATTGATCTCTAATGGAGACTGCTTCCAATCATTTGGAGGACTCCTACCACATGTTGGGAAAAGGAGTTGTTGTCATTTTTATTTTATTTTTATCAGGGTTCCAAAATTCACTGTTTATGCACCACACCCAGTGCTCCATGCAATATGTGCCCTCCATAACTCCCATTAACAGGCTTACCCAACCCTCTGCCCCCTCCCCTCAAAACTCTCAGTTTGTTTCTCAGAGTCTCGCATGGTTTGTCTCCCCCTCCAATTTCCCCCCACTCACTTCTCCTCTTGATCACCCAGTGTCTTCTGTGTTATTCTTTATGCTCCACAATTAAGTGAAACCATATGAAAATTGACAATCTCTGCTTGAATTATTCCACTCAGGATTATCTCCTCCAGTCCTGTCCATGTTGATACAAAAGTTGGGTATCCTTCCTTTCAGAAGGAAGCCTAATACTCCATTGTAAAAATGGATCATATCTTCTTTATCCGTTCATCCATTGAAGGTCATCTTGGTTCTTTCCAATGTTTAATGACTGTGGCCATTGCTGCTCTAAACATTAGGGTACAGATGTCCCTTCTTTTCACTTCATCTGTATCTTAGGGGTAAATACTCAGTAGTGCAATTGCAGGGTCATAGGGTAGCTCTAATTTTAATTTCTTAAGGAGTCTCCACACTGTATCCCAAAGTAGCCGCACCAACTGGCATTCTCACCAATAGTGTAAGAGGGTTCCCCATTCTCCACATCCTCTCCAACACTTGTTGTTTATTGCCTTCTTAATTTTGGCCATTCTAACTGTGTAAGGTGGTATCCCAATGTGCTTTTGATTTGAATCTCCCTGATGGCTAATGATGATGAACATTTTCTCATGCATCTGTTTGCCATTTGTATGTCTTCTTTGGAGAAGTGTCTGTTCATGTCTTCTGCCCATTTTTTGACATATTATCTGTTTTGTGTGTGTTGAGTTTGAGGAGTTCTTTATAGATCTTGGATATCAGCCCTTTATCTGTAATGTCATTTGTGAAAATCTTCACCCATTCCGTGGGTTGTCTCTTCATTTTGTTGACGGTTTCCTTTGCTGTGCAGCAACTTTTGATCTTGATGTTTACTCTGAATCTGGAACTTTGTCATTTTGTCCTTCTCTGCTGATGAAAATATTCTTCATCATCAGCACCTAATGCTCTCCTCTCCTGGTGGTCTCTCCGGAAGGGGTCTTCTCTAGCTCTTCTAGCAGGAGATGGGCTCTTCCTCTCTACCCCGTGTTGCCGGAATTACCTTACCTATCCTGCAAAGTCGGACGGCCGGGCTTTTATCTGTTGTTCTCTTCTGAGTGTTTAGTTTTTCATAGATACCATGCTTTGCTTTTGTCAGGATTTATTCTGGACTTTCAAAACCCTTTTCTAGTGCCCCTGAAGCCTAGGAAACAGTCCTGATGAGAGAACCATGAACTCGAACAGATCATGTTTATCCTGAATGTTCTGTCCAAAATAAAAAATACATTTCTGAGGAGCCTCAAGATCTCTGAGAAGGGAAGTTTCACCAACTCTGTCATGTAGGGGCATCAATTCCGATTCTGTGTCAATTTTCCTCCTTTCCTAGCTAGTAATTCTCTACCTCAGAAAGCCCACTCTCAACCGTTTCCTCTCTCAAAGGCAGTTGCTCTTAGAGTCTGCACATGGCACTTGGGGCCTGCTGGTCGTTGGCTACTGCCCTCTGTACCTTGGGTCTAGCAGCTGCGGGGCATCAAGATGAGAACGTCTCTTGTTCTAAGACTTAATATAGTATGGGGCACATGGTAAGCAATAATCACTTTTTAAGTTGATCCATGTATTCGACCTTTCTTAATTATTCTATTTCCACTATTTACTTGATCTAAGATTTGTGCTCCCCCCCCAAATTAATATGTCTTAAGGTGGCATTCACGTTGCACTTGAGGATATATCGGAGTTTAACTGACAGCATTTCTCTTTCTTAGTCGAACATAAACTATAGTGCATCTTACCCTTGAGGAAAGCTAGGATGCAATTAAATACTCTATTATGGTTATGATTCTGATATTTGAAATCCTCCAGTAGCTCCCTGTGCCCCTACAGTGTAGTACCTCACCTCCTCGGCATAGTATACAAACCATCTCAGCCCCAGTATTAAACCCTGGGCTCAGCCTCCATCCCCAGGTGATGCTGTGAGATCAGCTGTAGGTTGTCATGAATTGCTGTAGTTTCCCAAGTGCACTGTGCTGCCTCCTGGCACTTTGAAACTTGACACTCTCATCCTCATTCTTTGCTTTGCCCTTGTCTATCACCTCCCCTGAAAATCAGTTCCTAAGTGGCTTTTCCCAGCTCCAACCTACACTTGGCAGTCTTTTATCTCCCTGTTGTAAAGGCTGTCACACTGCACCATGGACATGCCCGTTGTCCCCCTGAGAAGAGAAAAGGGACAGTGAGGGCCCCCCAGCATTTGCAGGTCTAGTGCCATGCCCCATGCCTGGCTTGCAGGAAATGCCAGATCATGAAGACAAATGGAGATCATCCTCTGGCTAAAACCAGCTCTTCTTTACCTATGCAGGATCTGGATCAATAAAGAGCAGCCAGTTATTATTGCTATTTTTCTAGGGATTTTTTCCCCATATATTTCCAAGGTCTTTACTCTTTTTATAGCACTTTAATTCAGGCTTCAACCACTTCCTAGTCTGATCAGGTGAAATCATTTTCCTTCCCATACCCTCGATGTATTTCACTCCTAGTAATTCTTTCTTTAAAGATATTATTTACCCATTTGACAGATCACAAGTAGCTAGAGAGGCAGGCAGAGAGAGAGAGGGGGAAGCAGGCTCCCCTCTGAGCAGAGAGCCTGATGTGGGGCTCCATCCCAGGACCCTGAAATCATGACCTGAGCCGAAGGCAGAGGCCTAAACCACTGAGCCCCCCAGGAGCCCCATATCTGGTAATTTTTAATCAACGTGGATTTGCTGCATCAAATAGTTCCTTCTTCTTCAAATATAAATATATAAATATATTGATCAAGTCACACGCATGTCTTAGGAGAATGTCATACCTTTAGTAGAAAACGTGAATCTTGGCATTTGGTTATGATTTTTGTTTTGGATTGATTTGGTTCGGTATTTGTAATTTTAAAAATCATTCCACCCTTGGCTCTGTCTGACCTGATTGCTTTCAGCTGTTTCTGCAACAAAGTTGTCCTGGCAGCGAAAACTCTCATTTTTTACAGTGGCGCCCCCTTCTGAACACTTTGTTAATAAAAAGATTTTTTTTTTTTTTTTTTTTTTTGGCTAAGATAAATGTGGAACAACAATGAGGTATTTCAAAGAGGTGAACCACAGATAAATTTCTCTAATGGTGGGGTGAGGGTTACTCAAAAAGGAACTTACAAGCCTTTTAAAGATATCGACAATCATTATAACATTACATGACTGATTGTTACCGTGCTCTTAACTGGGCAAACACTTGTTGGCTTCCAAGATAGACTAACATAGTTGAGATGTTTCTAGCGGCCTGCTAGCACAGGGTCTCATGAGGCAGCGATTCTAGCCACTGGCTGTGCAAGGCATGAGGCCTGTTAGTGATTCTATTTTTCCTCTGCAGAATGGGTCTTTCTACATTCCAGGTACGTTCTACCCCAAAAAACAATGCGGCGATACTCTCAGTGAGTTGTAGTTTTGGTTTAAGCAGCCAACTGTCTCTTAAAAAGGACTTTTGTTTAAAGTCCTTTTAAAAAAAAAAAGTCCTTTCAAAAAAATCTTTTTTTAAAATTTTTTATTTTTTAATCCCATAGGTTTTTTCTGATCCTAGAACTGTGTCATTTGACCTTCTCTGATGATAAAAATATTCTTCATTAGCAGCACCTACTGCTCTCCTCTCCTCGTGGTCTCTCCGGAAGGGGTCTTCTCTAGCTCTTCTTGCAGGAGATGGGCACTTCCCCTCTACCCCTGTTGCCGGACTTACCTTACCTATCCTGCAGGGTCAGGTCGGCCTGGCCTTTTATCTGTTGTTCTCTTCTGAGTGGAGAGATTTCATAGATACCGTGCTTTGCCTTTGTCAGGTTTACTCTGGACTATCAAAACCCTTTTCTTGTGCCACTGATGCCTAAGAAACAGTCCTGATGACAGAACCAGGAACTCAAACAGATCATATTTATCCTGAATGTTCCATCCAAAATGAAAAATACATTTCTGACGAGCCTCAAGATCTCTTTGACGGGAAGTTTCTCCAACTCTGTCATGTAGGGGCATCAATTCCGATTCTGTGTCAATTTTCCTCCTTTCCCAGCTAATAATTCTCTACCTCAGAAAGCCCACGCTCAACCGTTTCCTCTCTCAAGGCAGTTGCTCTTAGAGTCTGCACATGGCACTTGGGGCCTGCTGGGGGTTGGCTACTGCCCTCTGTACCTTGGGTCTAACAGCTGCGGGGCATCAAGATGAGAATGTCTCTTGTTCTAACACTTAATATAGTATGGGGCACATGGTAACCAATAATCACTTATTTTGTTGATCTAAGTGTTCGACCTTTTTAAATTATTCTAGTTCCACTGTTTACTTGTTCTAAGATTTGTCTCCCCCCCCCCATTTTAATATCTCTTAAGGTGGCACTCACGTTGCACTTGAGGACAAATCTTAGTTTAACTGACAGCATTTCTCTTTCTTAGTCGAACATAAACTATAGTTCATCTTACACTTGATGAAAGCTAGGATGCAATTAAATACACTATTATGGTTATGATTCTGATATTTGAAATCCTCCAGTAGCTCTCTGTGCCCCAACAGTGTAGTACCTCACAACCTCGGCATAGTATGCAAACCATCTCAGCCCCAGTGTTAACCCCGGGGCTCAGCCTCCATCCGCAGGTGATGCTGTGAGATCAGCTGTCGGTTGTCATGAACTTGCTGTAGTTTCCCGAATGCACTGTGCTGCCACCTGGCACTTTGAAGGTTGACACACTCATCCTCATTCTTCGCTTTGCCCTTGTCTATCACCTCCCATGAAAATCAGTTCCTAAGTGGCTTTTCCCAGCTCCAACCTACCCTTGGCAGTCTTTTATCTCCCTGTGGTAAAGCCTGTCACACTGCACCGTAGACATGCCCGTTGTCACGCTGAGAAGAGAAAAGGTACAGTGAGGGCCCCCCAGAATTTGCAGCTCTAGGGCAGAGCCCCATGCCTGGCTTGCAAGAAATGCCAGATCATGAAGACAAACGGAGTTCATCCTCTGGCTAAAACCAGCTCTTCTTTGCCTACCGCTGGATCTGGATCATTAAAGAGCAGCCAGTTATTAATGCTGTTTTTCTATGGGTTTTTTCCCCATATATTTCCCAGGTCTTTACTCTTTTTATAGCACTTTAATTCAGGCTTCAACCACTTACTAGTCCGATCAGGTGAGATCATTTTCCTTCCCATACCCTCGATGTATTTCAGTCCTAGTAGTTTTTTTTTTTTTTTTAAATCTTATTTACCCATTTGACAGACAGATCACAAGTACGGAGAGAGACAGGCAGAGAGGTGGGGGGAGGCAGGCTCCCTGCTGAGCAGAGAGCCAGATGTGGTGCTACATCCCAGGACCCTGAAATCATAACCTGAGCCGAAGTCAGAGGCCTAAACCAATGAGCCACCCATGAGCCCCATATCTGGTAATTTTTAATCAACGTGGATTTGCTGCATCAAATAATTCCTTCTTCTTAAAATATAAATATATAAATATATTGATCAAGTCACGCGCATGTCTTTGGAGAATGTCACAACTTCAGTAGCAAACTTGAAATCTTGGTCATTGGTTATGATTTTTGTTTTGGATTGATTTGGTTCGGTTTTTGTCATTTTAAAAATCCCTCCAGTCCTTGGCTCTGTCTGACCTGATTGCTTTCAGCTGTTTCTGCAACAAATTTGTCCTGGCAGCGAAAACTCTCATTGTTTACAGTGGCGCCCCCTTCTGAACACTTTGTTAATAAATTTTTTTTTTTTTTTTTTTTGGCTATTATAAATGTGGAACAACAATGAGGTATTTCAAACAGGTGAACCACAGATAAATTTCTCTAAGGTTGGAGTTAGGGTTACTCAAAAAGAAACTTGACAAGGCTTTTAAAGATATCGACAGTCATTATAACATAACGTGACTGATTGTTACCGTGCTCTTAACTGGCAAACAATTGTTGGCTTCCAAGATAGACTAACATAGTTGAGATGGTTCTAGCGGCCTTCTAGCACAGGGTCTCATGAGGCAGGGATTCTAGCCACTGGCTGTGCAAGGCATGAGGCCTGTTAGTGATTCTATTTTTTCCTCTGCAGATGGGTCTTTCTACATTCCAAGACTCTTCTACCCCAATAAATAATGCGGCGATTCTCTCAGTGAGTTGTACTATTGGTTTAAACAGCCAACTGTCTCTTAAAAAGGACTTTTGTTTAAAGTCCTTTAAAAAAAAAAGTCCTTTCAAAAAATCTTTTTTTTTAATTTTTTATTTTTTAATCCCATATGTTTACCTTGAATCTGGAACTTTGTCATTTTGACCTTCTCTGCTGATTAAAATATTCTTCATCATCAGCACCTACTGCTCTCCTCTCCTGGTGGTCTCTCGGGAAGGGGTCTTCTCTAGCTCTTCTAGCAGGAGATGGGCACTACCCCTCTACCCCTGTTGCCAGACCAACCTTACCTATCCTAAAGTGTCAGGTCGGCCTGGCTTTTTATCTGTTGTTCTCTTCTAAATGGTTAGTTTTTCATAGATCGGGCTTTGCCATTGTCAGGATTTACTCTGGACTATCAAAACCCTTTCTTTGTGCCACTGAAGTCTAAGAAACTGTCCTGATGAGAGAAACAGAAACTCGAACAGAGCATATTTATCCTGAATGTTCCATCCAAAATAAAAAATACATTTCTGAGGAGCCTCAAGATCTCTGAGAAGGGAAGTTTCACCAACTCTGTCATGTAGGGGCATCAATTCCGATTCTGTGTCAATTTTCCTCCTTTCCCAGCTAATAATTCTCTACCTCAGAAAGCCCACGCTCAACCGTTTCCTCTCTCAAAGGCAGTTGCTCTTAGAGTCTGCACATGGCACTTGGGGCCTGCTGGTCGTTGGCTACTGCCCTCTGTACCTTGGGTCTAACAGCTGCGGGGCATCAAGATGAGAATGTCTCTTGTTCTAACACTTAATATAGTTTTGTGCATATGGGAAGCAATAATCACTTATTTTGTTGATACAAGTGTTTGACCTTTCTTAATTATTCTAGTACCACAGTTTACTTGTTCTAAGATTTGTCCCCCCCCCATTTTAATATCTCTTAAGGTGGCACTCACGTTGCACTTGAGGACATATCTTAGTTTAACTGACAGCATTTCTCTTACTTAGTCGAACATAAACTATAGTGCATCTTACTCTTGATGAAAGCTAGGATGCAATGAAATACACTATTATGGTTACAATTCTGATACTTGAAATCCTCCGGTAGCTCCCTGTGCCCCCACAGTGTAGTACCTCACCTCCTTGGCATAGTATACAAATCATCTCAGCCCCAGTGTTAACCCCGGGGCTCAGCCTCCATCCGCAGGTGATGCTGTGAGTTCAGCTGTCAGTTGTCATGAACTTGCTGTAGTTTCCCGAATGCACTGTGCTGCCTCCTGGCACTTTGAAACTTGACACACCCATCCTCATTCTTCGCTTTGCCCTTGTCTATCACCTCCACTGAAAATCTGTTCCTAAGTGGCTTTACCCAGCTCCAACCTACCCTTGGCAGTCTTTTCTCTCCCTGTGGTAAAGCCTGTCTCACTGCACCATGGACATGCCTGTTGTCCCGCTGAGAAGAGAAAAGGGACAGTGAAGGCCCCCCAGCATTTGCAGCTCTCGGGCAGAGCCCCATGCCTGGCTTGCAGGAAATGCCAGATCATGAAGACAAACGGAGATCATCCTCTGGCTAAAACCAGCTCTTCTTTGCCTACTGCTGTATCTGGATCAATAAAGAGCAGCCAGTTATTATTGCTGTTTTTCTAGGGATTTTTCCCCCATATATTTCCAAGGTCTTTACTCTTTTTATAGCACTTTAATCAGGCTTCAACCACTTCCTAGTCTGATCAGGTGAAATCATTTTCCTTCCCATACTCTCGATGTATTTCACACCTAGTAATTCTTTTTTTAAAGATCTTATTTACCCATTTGACAGACAGATCATAAGTAGGTAGAGAGAAAGACAGAGGGGGGCGTGATGCAGGCTCCCCGTTGAGCAGGGAGCCCGATGTGGCGCTCCATCCCAGGACCCTGAAATCATGACCTGAGCCGAAGGCAGAGGTCTAAACCACCGAGCCACCCAGGAGCACCATATCTGGTAATTTTTAATCAACGTGGATTTGCTGCATCAAATAGTTCCTTCTTCTTCAAATATAAATATATAAATATATTGATCAAGTCACACATATGTCTGAGGAGAATGTCATACCTTTTAGCAAACATGAAATCTTGGCCATTGTTTTTTTTTTTTTAAATATTTTATTTATTTATTTATTTGACAGAGAGAAATCACAAGTAGATGGAGAGGCAGGCAGAGAGATAGAGAGGGAAGCAGGCTCCCTGCTGAGCAGAGAGCCAGATGCGGGACTCGATCCCAGGACCGTGAGATCATGACCTGAGCCGAAAGCAGTGGCTTAACCCACTGAGCCACCCAGGTGCCCTTGGCCATTGGTTTTGATTTTTACTTTGGTTTGATTTGGTTAGGTTTTTGTAATTTTAAAAATCCCTCCAGCCCTTGGCTCTGTCTGACCTGATTGCTTTCTGCTGTTTCTGCAACAATTTGTTCCGGCAGCGAAAACACTCATTGTTTACAGTGGCGCCCCCTTCTGAACACTTTGTTAATAAAAAGATTTTTTTTTTTTTTGGCTATGGTAAATGTGGTACAACAATGAGGTATTTCAAAGAGGTGAACCACAGATAAATTTCTCTAAGGGTGGGGTGAGGGTTACTCAAAAAGGAACTTATAAGCCTTTTAAAGATATCGACAATCATTATAACATAACGTGACTGATTGTTACCGTGCTCTTAACTGGGCAAACGCTTGTTGGCTTCCAAGATAGACTAACATAGTTGAGATGGTTCTAGCGGCCTTCTAGCACAGGGTCTCATGAGGCAGGGATTCTAGCCACTGGCTGTGCAAGTCATGAGGCCTGTTAGTGATTCTATTTTTTCCTCTGCAGAATGGGTCTTTCTATATTCCAGGTCCTTTCTACACCAATATATAATGCAGCGATTCTCTCAGTGAGTTGTACTTTTGGTTTAAACAGCCAACTGTCTCTTAAAAAGGACTTTTGTTTAAAGTCCTTTAAAAAAACAAGTCCTTTCAAAAAAATCTTTTTTTTAATTTTTTATGTTTTAATCCCATATGTTTACTCTGATCCTGGAACTTTGTCATTTTGATCTTCACTGCTGATTAAAATATTCTTCATCCAATCCCAAAAGAAAGTAAGGGCCAGCTCCACCTCATGGAATACACCTGCTCTCCCTTAGATAGTGTGCTGTTGCTTTAATAAACCTGCCTTGTGCTTTCACTTTGGGCATTGATCTGTAATTCTCACGTGCCAACAATAAAAATAATGATGGTTTACCGTTACAATTCATAGAAAAGGAGGTACAGGGAAATTGAATGAAAGGGAATAACAAAGTAGGTTCATAAGTCAATCTTCTTTGTAAAAATATTAACCTGAAATTGCGTTTCTGCCACCTCTCTCCTGTTTGATCTGATAAAGAATGACCACGATACATGAATCATAGTTCGGGGCTTTGAAAAGCATAATAGCTTTATACCAACACTTGAGCTTTTATTTATTTATTTAATTATTTATTTATTTATTGCTAACAAGACAGATCGATTTGATATGCGGTTCCTGACAACCAACCTCAGAAGTAATTCCATCTTCAATGGAAGTCAGAAAGAATCACAAACCAAACCTCAAAATAGATTCAAAGAGAAAATACTCTTAAAAAAATTACCGTGCCTGGGGCACCCGAGTGGCTCAGTGAGTTTGGCTCACTGGGCCTTTGCGTTCGGCTCAGGTCATGAGCCCTGAGATTGAGCTCCATGTCTAGCTCTCTGCTCAGCAGGGAGCCTGCTTCCACTTCTCTCTCTGCCTGCTCTCTGCCTACTTGTGATCTCTGTCTGTCAAATAAATAAATAAAATCTTTAAAAAAAAATTTCCCTTGGGCACCTGGGTGGCAGAGTGAGTTAAAGCCTCTGCCTTCGGCTCAGGTCATGATTCCAGGGTCCTGGGATCTAGCCCGACATCAGGCTCACTCCTCAGCAGGGAGCCTGTTTCTTCCTCTCTCTCTGCCTGCCTCTCTTCCTACTTGTGATCTCTATCAAATAAATAAATAAAATCTTTAAAACTAAAATTTCCCTTCCTATCAGAAGCAGACCAAACCACTAACAAATTCCCCAGAAAGCTTCATCTAAAAGGTTGTACTTTCTTCAGACACCCAGCAGGACCTTCTTCTCTGGGCCTGGTATTTCTTCAATGGCCTATTCCAGAGAATAAGACACTAAACTACTGAGCGCCAAGGGCCTCAGAACCACGAAAGAGATGATGAGGGGCACAAAGCACGCCTCTGGTCACCAAGAGGGCATGTAAACGTTTGCTGCTTTTCTGTATTTTTCAAAGCTGAGTTTTTAGCTGGAGGCTGCTCCTTTAGGATAAATTGCTGATACCGTATAGTAAAAGTCATTATATGATCTTTTACAAACCATTTCCTATCTTTGCATTCTCATGTGCCAAGACAGATACGGATTATTTAAAACCCTGAAGAGAGTGCTATTGCATTTAAATTGCCTGTAACCTTCGTGTAATAGATTTATGATTGATGATAGATTTAGTTAAAATATTACTGTTTTAAATATTTATTCTCAGTAAACGATTTCAAACTATGCTCATTTAAGTAAGTTGGTGCATAATCCCATTTCTATTAAACCATAGTGCAAGGACCAATGCCGTGCTTCTGCGAGAACCCCAAGCTCTTTTTCTAGAATGGCCATATGCGTATGTATCAGGTGTCCTCTTTTCACTCCCTTTGTGGAGCACCTACCATGGAGGTCATGTAATAACCAATAACCAAAAAACAAACAAAAAACCTAAACATCCAGGTCGAAGTGATTCGTGGGTGCCATCATGCAATGGCGGACCCTGCCTGGAGACTAGGAGACTGCTCAAAGAGATTGCGGGCAGGCATCTCAGCCCAGGTCTCTCCTGGGGAAGCTGGTTCCCGGCTTTGGGCACAATCAGGAAGGCAGCGAAGTGACCCAAGAGTGCAGCTAGGGTTTAGGGCTGATGATGTTTTTGCAGCCAGGCAGCGCGCGGACACCCGCTTGGGGAGCCAGGCTAGGAGGCCGCTCAGTGCAGGCGCTGGCCACGCTCGCAGGCCCCCGGGGCTTCGCCGCGCCCATGCCCTGGGCCCGCATCTCAGGACGGAGGCGAGGGGCGGGGGCGCTGGGCAGCCCGGAGAAGGGGCTTAGCTAATTGCGGAATCTGGAAGTGAGCTGTGAGCTCGTGGAGGACGTGGAGGAGAGTCTGAGAGGAGGTGGAGGGGCTGGCGGAGGAGGGGAGCGCAGCGCCGCGGTGCTCTGCTGCAGCGCAGTCAGGACTGCAGGACCCCCGCACTCCCGCGCTCCCGCCCAGCCCCAGTGGCCTCGCTGTCCCGCTCCCGTGGCCCGCTCCCCCCACCCCATGGCTTCTCTGGAGGACCCTCTGCAAGCAGGTAAAGTGACACTGCGCCGCGCCCTCACCTGGAGCAGAAAGCGCGGGCCGCGAGCTCGCAGGGGTGTTGGGACCCAGCCTCCCGCGACCCCCGGGGCAGAGGGACCACCGGGACGACACGCCACACCCGGGACCCCACGGGGTCGGGCTGGGAACGGAGCCGGGCGAGGTGCCCCCCCCGCAGCGAGCCCAATAGCACCCATCGTTTGGCACCCCAACGCGCGGGTGCTGGCGACCCCCTTCCCTCATCCTGAGCCTTGGAACCGCCACTTTTGTTCTGGACTTGGGATCCCAGGTGGAAACTAGTCCCTCAGACCTCCCTGGCAGCAAGGAGCGCAGGGAGGGATTCTCGGTTTTACCGCCCCGCCCTGGCTCTTCCTCTCTCCACATTCACATGCCTTCTGGCGTCCCTTTCCTCACCTCATTGTCACTTTTATTAAATGGCTTTGTTCTGCATGTTGACCCGCAGAGGGATTTCATGAATGAATATACAGGAAACTAAGTCGGAGCCCACCTGTGAGAGCCCACCTGTGGAGGCCTTTCATTAGAATGGTCTCTGGTTCTAGCCTCAGTTCAGAATACTGCGTGGACCTGAGGACGGAGTCCAGATGTTTCTTTCATCTCTGACTTGAATTTGAAATCCTAACGTCACTATGACCTGGGAAGCCGAGGTCCACACCATCTTCATCTGAAATTCCACTAGAGCTCCCATTTACCTAGTGCCCAGCCTGAGTCTGTTTTCCACTACTGTCAGGGTTCTAGAAGTTCATGCACTGCCCACCACTGACAGTAGGGGCATCTCTCTGTCCAGATTTTCCCTTTACATAAGGAGGTCAGTTACAGGAGATTAGGGCCCACTCTAACGACCTCACTGTAATGGGATTGCATCTGTAAGGACTCTAGTTCCAAATAAGGTCACGTTCTGTGGTACCAGAGGTAAGGACAGCAGCAAGGTTTCTGGAGGAAATGCAAGGTCAGCTCTTAACAGTCCACTCTCTGGCTCCCCAAATTCGTGTCCTTCCCGTGTGCAAAATACCTTCACCCAATGCCCTCCAAAGCACTAATCATCCCAGAATCAACTCAAAATCTGAAATATCATCTGTCCTTCTCCACTGAAAGACCCTGATCTCACCCAGACCATGGGACCGGAGGACTGCATCCAGAAGCCACAGTCTCCTGGTAAAGCTGCCCATCAGGTCCTGACATCACCCTCATTCGTCCCAGCAGCCGAGGGCCTACAGTTCCCAGAGACAGTTTCTCAGAGGAAGTTTGAAGACCACCTCAGAGGACGTTCTTTGGGAGTTAATGAAGAGGGAAGGGGGTCAGAGACTCCTGCCATTCCCAGGGCTCCCAGAACCCAGAGAGTGAGGCTTTGGGTGCTTACTAGTGACAGATTCAAGGCAATTTTTTGACTTTGGGACTTCAGAGCTCACTTAGTTTTCATTTGTGATTATTATTTTTGTGTGGGGGCCATAGCTTTTCTTTTGACCTATGGCTGTTTTCACTCCGGGTTCTGAAGAAGCCCCTAAATCCTAACCCTGTTGAGGACTCTGAAAGCTCTCAGAGCAGCAGTACTGGGGGACAGTGTGGACACATGGTTTGGTTTGTCCTCTGGCCTCATTCTGCGGCAGCCCCGCTCTGTCCTCCTCAGACTTCAGAGCAATAGCTGAATAAGTGGATAAAGGACCAGGGGGTCAGGAAGGTGGCCACCGAAGAGTGACTTCTCTGGAGGCTGGCTGAGCTAGCGAGTGAGAGTGTTTGTCCAGCTCTGCCTGCAGTCTGGATGGAGCTGAACAGGGGCCAGGGAAGGGGAGGAGGAGCAGAGAGCGGCGACAAAGGGACCAAAGAGGAGATTCAGACGAAGGGAAGTAATTGGGAGGAGAAAGAAACTCTAGAAGACAGGCATGTAAGAAAGGAAAAGGGATGAAGTGGGCATCAGGAAAGGGCACCACCAGGGAAGGAGAGAGGGGAAGGGAAGAGGGAGGGAGGGAGGAAAGGGGAAAGGAAGAAGGGAGGAGTCAGCACTCCAAGGCTCCCCCTGCATCTGAAGAAGAGGTGGCTGGTCCAGCTTGTCAAACAGGGTGCTCACTCTTTGGTCCCAGTTTCTGCTCCCAGTGCTACTGGGCTTTGCAAGGAAGGCAGGCTGTCCCTTGGGATCCACTGGAGCCCACTGGAGCCCACAGGAGGGTGGGAGAGGTAAGATGCCACCTGGTCCTGTCCTGAGCTGCTCCCAGCTGCTAGCCTCACCACATGGTGCAAGAGGGACCCCAAAACAAAGGAAGGACACAGGCCCGCGTGTCTGCCAGTGGCCCTGGGCACTTAGCTCATTGCAGTGAACCACACCGCCTCCTCAACCCAGGCTTTCAAAGCCTGCTTCTTCGTTCCTGGCTTTCATGTCTGTACGAACATGAGCCAGATCTAACTCATCTCTGACAGACAATTCTGACTCACCCCGTGTCAGGTTTTTATTAGTGGCTGTGGTAGAGTAAGATAGCAATGCTCCAACAAACGGACTATTTCCTCCCACGTGACCTCAACAGTCTTATACATTTTATTAGCGAAAAAATCTTGTCTCCTTCCATTAAGCTCATAACGTGGTCTAATAGTATACATGTGCCTTCGTTAGATGTGAAGCGATACAGAGGTCCTTTTTTTTTTAAATTTTACAAGGTAAAGTCAGTGAACACATCTAACTTGACAAATACGTCTCTAAAATGTCAATCCAGGCAAAGCTTTTTCTGCCTACAGTTTGGAGCCTACGTGGTGACATTTTTAAAACGCTTTCAGTCCCTCAGTGAGGCTCTTAGAAGCTAGCCACGGCTTACTACGTGCCAGGCACTGTGTCAGGTGTTGGAGCTAAACGGACGGAGAGCTTGGAGGCAGGCTGGGGAGGGACATCCGTGACACAACCACAGCTAGAAACGGAGGCCAGTGCTAGAAAAGAGAGAGCAGGCTGCATGGAGAGTGTGTACCACGGGGCTTGTGAGCTCACGAATAAGTGGGAGTAACTGGAGTGGGGAGACGGGGGAGAGGAAGAGGGTCTTCCCATCAATGGGAATCACCTGTGCTTGGAGGCAGGCACCATGAGGGGTCTCCACAGGAAGAGGGAGGCAGCGTGGTTGAAGGGCAGAAAGACAGGGCAGAACAGGCAACAGTCAGTTGGAAGGGTAGGAAGAGATGGATGGGAGGATTATGGATGCCTTTGGAGGACTGAGAATTTGTTAGAAGATCAGTGCAGATTTCTATGGAGACAAAGGCCAGGAACTGATAGGTCTTTGAAAGGTCACTCTGGCTGCCTTTTGGCAAAGGGGTTGGTAAAATGCACCTGCAGGTGTGAACACACCAGGTGGGAGGTGAGTGCAGGAAATCAGGTGAGGGAGCATGGGAACTTGGTCCGGGGGTATATAAGGGAAAATAGCCTTTAATGAGTTCCACAAATTGGCACCAGCTGTAGCTTCATTACAGCGCTGGAAGGGGTAGGTGGGGTGTGTCCTGAGGGTTACAGAGATTACATGAGAAAGGGAAGTCTTTTTAGATCTTTTTTCCAACTAGAGGAACTCTCACCTTATTGATAGAATTCCAGAGTGGGAACGGATGGACATGAGGGACATCTTTGAAATGTCTGAATATGTTCTTTGACATCTTTTAAAATGACGAGGAGACCTTGACCTTAGAAGGCCTCGGCCTTCTTTGTAGCCAAGAAGATTTCACCTCCAGATTTGGGTTCTCCCTTTTAAAGTCAAGAAGACAGTCCTTCCAAAGGACACCTCCTATCATTTTACGCTCTCATCATACCACACTTGCTGGGATCTCCAAGACCCTCTGTTCCAGGTTGTGAGTATCCACTTTGGCCGGGCTGGTCTTGCCAAGAACACCACCACAGGAAATCTAGAGCCTGTAGTGCTATTAATAACATCATCTAAGACTGTCTTTGCTGCCCTCATGGCCTCTTCCCACCATGACTCACTGAAGCTATAGTTCCCAAAGCTCATCTTCTCTAGTGCCATTAATTTTTAGGGGACCAGGCAAACCTTAAACTTGTCCCCCTTAATTGGATCCCTGTGCCCCCACAATCTCTTTGAATGACTTTCACCATGATCCTTGAATGAGCTCTGAGACCACTGCTGGTACCTAACACTTCTTGGCACCTTGTCTGTTAGATCTTGGAAGAGGAGGTGGCTATGGAGGTGAGTGGGGATGGGAGTGGGAGGATTTCTCCCTTCACTTCCTTTTTTGTTTTTTCAAATAATGGGTTTTGAGGGGGAGGGAAAGGTTAACCAGACAATTTATTTTCCATCTCCCATTGATAAAATGTTTACCACTCCCCATTGGAAGAATTTAGATCTTTCTTTAGAATCTCCAGGAAAATCTCCCAAACCCAGCCCACCACCATGTGGATTCAGCCATCTTCTGATTCACCTCCAGATTGTCTCCTCCTAACTGCTCAAGCCACAGGTTAAGGGCGAAATGTTCAATGCCCAAGCAATTAAGTGGGGAACACGTTTATCTAAGCAATTGCATGCAGCTCTGTATCTGCATACAGGGGGTCTCTCCCAAGCCTTTCCAACCTCAGCAAAACAAGAAAAAGCCCCAGCGACCTGGGGGTATATATCATTCATTCATTCATGTGTTCAACACTCATGGCGTATCCCCACCGAGACAGTGGGAGAGCAAGGACGGGAGCAATCCTGGAAGTTGAAGTCTGAGGAGGATTTCAAATTCAAGTCAGAGATGAAAGAAACATCTGGACTCAGTCCTCAGGTACACGCAGTATTCTGAACTGAGGCTAGAACCAGAGACCATTCTAATGAAAGGCCTCCACAGGTGGGCTCTCACAGGTGGGCTCCGACTTAGTTTCCTGTATATTCATTCATGAAATCGCTCTGCGGGTCAACATGCAGAACAAAACCATTTAATAAAAGTGACAATGAGGAGAGGAAAGGACACAAGAAGGCATGTGAATGTGGAGAGAGGAAGAGCCAGGGTGGAAAAAGGGAGAATCCCTCCCTGCGCTCCTTGCTGCCAGGGAGGTCTGAGGGACTAGTTTCCACCTAGGATCCCAAGTCCAGAACAAAAGCGGTGGGGCCATGGCGGGAGACGAGGGAAGGGGGACCTTGGCACGCAGGCATGGGGGTGCCGAACAATGGGGGCTAGCGCGCCCACTGGCGGGGGAACCTCGGGCGGCGCCATCCCTGGTCCGACCCCGTACGGACCCGGGAGCGGCGTGGCATCCGGGGTGGTCCCGGTGCCCCGGGGGTCGCGGGAGGCTGGGTCCCCACACCACCGCGAGCTGCGGCCTGCGCTTTCTGCTCCAGGTGAGGGCGCGGCGCGGTTTCAATTTACCTGTCCACAGAGGGGAGTCTGGGGAAGCCTTGGGGCTGGGAGGGGCAGCGCGGACTCCAGGGCTGGGCTGGAGCGGAGGAGCGCATGGGCGGCTAGTCCTGTGGGTCCTCCAGTACCGACTGGGCCGCAGCACAGCCCCGGGGCGCTGCACGCCCCTCCTCCGCCAGCCCCTCCACCTCCTCCCAGACTCTCCGCCATGTCCTCCGCGAGCTCACTTCCCGCTTCGGCAATTAGCAAAGCCCCTTCTCCGGGCTGCCTCCGCCCCCGCCCACCGCCTTTCTGAGGCGGAGGCCGGGGCCTGGGCACGGGGTGAAGCCCCGGGGGCCTGTGAGCGTGGCCAGCGCCGGCGCTCAGTGGCCTCCTAGCCTGGCTCCCCCAGCGGGTGTCCGGGTGCAGCCTGGCTGCAAAAAGATCATCAGCCCTAAACCCGGCTGCACTCTCGGGTCACTTCGCTGGCTTCTGATTGCGCCAGAAGCCGGAAACCAACTTCCCCAGCACAGGCCTGGGCTGAGATGCCTGCCTGCTATTTGAGCAGTCCCCTGGTCTCCAGGCAGGGTCTGCCTTTTCATGATGGCAGGCTCGAATAACTTCGACCTGGATGTTTGGGTTTTTTGTTGGTTTTTTTGTCATTGGTTATTACATGACCTCCATGGTAGGTGCTCCACAAAGGGAGTGAAAAGAGGACACCTGATACATACGCATATGGCCATTCTAGAAAAAGAGCTTGGGGTTCTCGCGGAAGCGCGGCATTGGTCCTTGCACTATGGTTTAATAGAAATGGGATTATGCACCAACTTACTTAAATGAGCATAGTTTGAAATCGTTTACTGAGAATAAATATTTAAAACAGTAATATTTTAACTAAATCTATCATCAATCATAAATCTATTACACGAAGGTTACAGGCAATTTAAATGCAATAGCACTCTCTTCAGGGTTTTAAATAATCCGTGTCTGTCTTGGCACATGAGAATGCAAAGATAGGAAATGGTTTGTAAAAGATCATATAATGGCTTTTACTATACAGTATCAGCAATTTATCCTAAAGGAGCGGCCTCCAGCTAAAAACTCAGCTTTGAAAAATACAGAAAAGTAGCAAACGTTTACATACCGTCTTGGTGACCAGAGGCGTGCTTTGTGCCCCTCATCATCTCTTTCGTGGTTCTGAGGCCCATGGCGCTCAGTAGTTTAGTGTCTTATTCTCTGGAATAGGCCATTGAAGAAATACCAGGCCCAGAGAAGAAGGTTTTGCTGGGTGACTGAGGAAAGTACAACCTTTTAGATGAAGCTTTCTGGGGAATTTGTTAGTGGTTCGGTCTGCTTCTGATAGGAAGGGAAATTTTTTTTAAAGATTTCATTTATTTATTTGACAGACATAGATCACCAATAGGCAGAGAGCAGGCAGAGAGAAGTGGACGCAGGCTCCCCGCTGAGCAGAGAGCCAGACATTGGGCTCAAACCCAGGACCCTAGATTCATGACCTGAGCTAAATGCAGAGTATTTAACTCACTGAGCCACTCGGGTGCCCCAGGAAGGATAATTTTTTTTAAGACTATTTTCTCTTTGAATCTATTTTGAGGTTTGGTTTGTTGTTCTTTCTGACTTCTCATGAAGATGGAATTACTTCTGAGGTTGGTTTCAGGAACCGCATATCAAATCGATCTGTCTTGTTAGCAATAAATAAATAAATAATAAATAAATAAAAGCTAAAGTGTTGGTATACAGCTATTATGCTTTTCAAAACCCCGAACTATTATTCATGTATCGTGGTCATTCTTTATCAGATCAAACAGGAGAGAGGTGGCAGAAACGCACTATGAGGTTAATTTTTTTTACAAGGAAGATGGACTTATGAACCTACTTTTTTATTCCCTTTCATTCAATTTCCCTGTACCTCCTTTTCTATGAATTGTAACGGTAACCCATCATTATTTTTATTGCTGGCACGTGCTTTGTGAACCATAAAGTGTACGCTATAAATGGGAGTGCTTTTCTTTTTTGGCAGTTTACAAAAAACTAATTTTTTCAATTTATTTTTTATTTATTTTCAGCATAACCGTATTCATTCTTTTTGCACCACACCCAGTGCTCCATGCAAGCAGTGCCCTCTATAATACCCACCACCTGGTACCCCAACCTCCCAACCCCCCGCCCCTTCAAAACCCTCAGACTGTTTTTCAGAGTCCATAGTCTCTCATGGATCAGCTCCCCTTCCAATTTCTCCCACCTCCCTTCTCCTCTCTAACTCCCCATGTCCATGAAAAACTAATTTAAAAACATTCATCCACCAGAGTACCCAAAGGGCTCCCACATAAACTATCTGTCGTTACATTATGTCATTCTGCTTTCGCTTCTATTGCTGTCCAAACAATGTTTTAAAACATTCTTTAAAATGGGCCTTTTTAACAAGATTTTTACAAAAGATTTAATTTATTCATTTGTCAGAGAGATAGCACAAGCAGAGGGAGAGGCAGGCAGAGTGGGAAGCAGGCTCCTGGTAAGCAAGAAGCCTGATGGGGGACTCGATCCCAGGATGCTGGGATTATGACCTGAGCTGGAGGTAGAGACAATTAACCAACTGAGCCATCCATGTGTCCCTGAAATGGGCATTTTTGACATTTCCTGATAGCACCTACACACTCATGAATCTCAGATTCATGATATATGGGGCTAGTGGACTTGACAATCATGGAGTCAAGCATGCTGGATTTGACTCACGGGCCTGTCACTGTGAATTTGGGTGGCTTGCTAAACTTGCTACATAGAAACCCAAGCATGTAAGAATTTGCAGGATTGTGACAGTTCAGTGGTATAATGTATACATAAAAATACCTAAACCAGTGTCTCTCACAAAGTAGGTCCAAATAGACCAGCTCCCTTCCTGCCTTCATTCTGTCCTTGGAATTCCGTCCCTTGGAGAGAAGTTCCTACTGCCTTTGTTACAAGAAAATGAACGATATTTACTACACTGTTGGTGCATAGCATGGATCAATACTTTGAGTGATAGTATTAACATACTTCTTGAACTGCCCATTGCCCCCCAAGCACCAAATAAAATGTCATGCTCTGGGGAAACCAAAGTGAGAGGTCCCCAACTTTTAGGAGTTATGGACAGGAGAGAGATGCAAATACTGTGTCAATGTAGAACCAGGGTAACTAATGTTTAAACCAGGAAAGAATGTGTGTGGAAGAAAGGCACTGATGATGTTTAAAGCCATTTGGCTGCATGGTGACTACCCTCAGACTGAAAATTTGCCATGAAAGCTTCCAGGCAAATTTGAGATCTTTATTAGTGACAATATGGCTATAGCCTTAAGGGGAAGAAAAAAACCAAAAACCAAAAACCAAAACACACATACACACAAACTGTTGGTCTTGTGTCTTTTCACAAATAATGACAGTTATCAGAAATTTTATCTTTAAATGTGGAAAACAGCAACTGAAAATGTATTTCATTTGATTCATCACAGAATATGGTGTTTTTGTTCATTTCACACCATTTTTGTTAAGTTTTATTTAAATTAATGCAATCTGAGATAAAATGTTAATATTCCTGAGGGTATGGACATTGTATACAAATGAACCCAGCTAAGTGGGCTCCTGGACAGGGTCTGATCTATTTATAAAAGTAGCTGGAGCTAAGTGGTTTGTTCCAGAAGGAGATAACGCCTTCCCTCCGTTGAATTTGCCTTCTACAGCCTAAGTGGGAGTTAATACGTTCACTTGTCTCCTTAAATTTTGTCCAGAGTGTGTTAAAGCAGACATAGGGAACTTGGGTGGTTTTGCCGTCTGCCTTCTCATAACAATTCCCCAGTTTTCTCCTGGAGAATCAACGTTCTCGCTTTCAGTCCATGCACTTAGGCAGCGGCAACTTCACACTGGCTCCTGACTCTAGCAGTGGCATGTCACCCACTAATGGCCTTTGAGAACATCACTGAGTGAGATGCGAGTTTAGTAGATGCACGAGACCTTTGCTGGGTCGGTGAGGAGGTGGGTCTCTGAATAACTAGCCCGAGATCCACTTGTGTGTGGTGGAACAAACGAGCAGTGATGTGTTGGCCAGAGTGCCCATCCTAGAGAGCCCTGAATGCCAGACAAAAGCATTTGAGACTATTTTTTCAGGCAACAGGAAGCTAGTTTTGAAAAGCAGCACATGAAAATGTGTGTTTTTGGAAGATTAGTCGGGCAGCTGTGTGTACGATAGGATGGAGGGAGGAGAGAACGCAATCCCAAGTGCATTTAATCTTTATGATGCAGTGTAATTTATTATGAAGTTGAATTTGCATCCTTATCCAAACGTAAGGAAAACTCCTGTCCAAAACTGTAAATGTTTTTTGGTTGCCTTTTTTTTAAAGATTGTATTTATTTATATGACACAGAGAGAGATCACAAGCAGGCAGAGAGGCAGGCAGAAAGAGAGAGAGAGATGCAGGCTCCCGGCTGAGCCTAGAGAATGATGCAAGGCTCGATCCCAGGACCCTGAAATTATGACCTGAGCCAAAGGCAGAGGTTTAACCCACTGAGCCACCCCGGTGCCCCTGGTTGCCTTTTTAAGCATTCCTTGTCTCACATGAAGTGATTACAAATTTGCAGATGTGCATTAAAATGATGTATTCCAAAATGTTAACAGAGGAATTAAAAAACTTATTAAGTAAAATATTATCATTTCTGTTGATTTGAAGCCTATCTGACAAGGGACATAGCATTCTGGTGCATATATGTAAACATGAATAATTATTTCTTTTAAAAATCTTTATTTATTTATTTGACAGACATCACAAGTAGGCAGAGACAGGCAGAAAGTGGGAGGGGGGAAAAAGGTTCCCCGCTGAGCAGAGAACCTGATGTGGGGCTTGATCCCAGGACCCTGAGATCATGACCTGAGCTAAAGGCAGAGGCATAACCCGCTGAGCCACCCAGGTGCCCCTAAACATGAATATTGCTTTTTTTTTAAGATTTTATTTATTCCTCTGACAGAGACAGATCAGAAGTAGGCAGAGAGGAAGGCAGAGAGAGGAGGAAGCAGGCTCCCTGCCAAGCAGAGAGCCAAATGCAGGTCTCGATCCCAGGACCCTGAGATCATGTCCTGAGCTAAAGGCAGAGGCTTAACCCGCTGAGCCACCCAGGTGCCCCTAAACATTAATAATTCTTAAAGGTTCCTCTACTCAGTTATATAGAAGCCCTTTTCCAAACAGAAGATTAAATCTCTCTTGGCTACTCCTATCAGCTTATTCTGAATTATTTTCAATCCAGAAGCATGAACTAGAAAACCACAGTTTTTACACAGTGTTTGGTTTTCCACCAAGAGAATCACATAATTTGTGGTGATTCAGGGTGGTGTGTTGCTAAAAGCATTTCCAATGCTGCGGATACAAGAGGGTAGTGCAGAGAGGTAAGGAAACAGGAGAAAAGGTATGGCTCTCTAATAAGCACTTTATTCTAGAATTTTCCTCTAGCCTTGGGAGCTCACCACTCACAAGTGTGTGCTGGTGCCTTGATCTCATGGGACACAGTGCTCAGCATCTTCCAGCTGCTTTTTTGGTGAATACATATGTAACAATTGATTTCTTGCCCCGGACTTTGAAAGAAAAATCTGTTCAGAGGGATGGACACTCTGAACCAACACCAGAAAACACTCTCTGTAGTCTTCTTGTTAAATGAAAAAATATGGTTAAACCACTTTTGACAGTCTACTACATACAGCAAAATGTAAATCTTAATTGAAATATGTCCTCTCAGCTGTGCTTAAGCAACTGAGTCCTGAGCTTTTCAGGTTTTCATTCTGAAAGAGTACACCTCTGGTGCTCTGAAAGGGAAGAGAAAGGACACCCTGTTCTCCATATAAATTAAAGAAGAGAAATCTGTGCATTTAAGTGGGCCATATAAAATTTATCAAGCAATTACCTCCTAACTCCTTCCTATCCAAATTACCTGATATGCTCTCCCTACTCCTTTATTCCACGTTACTGCCTTTTCCAGGATTCTGTCTCACATCACAACATGTCTTCCGTTATTTCCTTCTTGCAAGCTAGTTTTGTGTTCTCCATCTAAAAAAATCAACAATCATTGTGTATTTCAATTCCCATTTTCCTCAAATGCATTGATTCTTCTTATCTATTACTCTTTTCTCATACTCAGTGTCTTTGTCTTTATGGGGTTTGCACTTTGCTTTTCCCCATCCTTTACTGCCATTATATAAACAAATCTAATAACTTCTTAGAGAAAGTTAAAAATTCCTGCATAGCCACACGTGAACACAAAGTCACTGATTTTTAGCAAACCTATAAGATAGCCAGACATCCATTCAATTACTTTTTTTTAAATATTTTATTTATTTATTTGACAGAGAGAGTTGACAAGCAGGCAGAGAGGCAGGCAGAGAGAGAGGAGGAAGCAGGCTCCCGGCTGAGCAGAGAGCCCGATTTGGGGCTCCGTCCCAGGATCCTGGGATCATAACCTGAGCCAAAGACAGTGGCTTAACCCACTGAGACACCCAGGCATCCCTCCATTCAATTTCTTAACTGAGTCTCAAATGCATCCGGAGTTCTAACTTAAACCTAAGTTCTACTTCTTACATGTTGTTATATGACCAAATTCTTTCAGTTCAGTATTTTGTAACATTTAAATATTAATCAATTGATGCTTTGTCTGTGTATTTCTATGAAAATAATTAGAATAATGTAGATTTATTGTTATATTTATAGATTTATAATCAAAGTTTCATCAGTTGAAGTTTTTGGAAATTTCAGATATAATGATTAACCTAAAATGATACTGCCTCAAATCCCTCTGATATCAAGGCCCAACACCTGATTATAGCCAAACCTGTGGTGGATAGTTCCATGGGAAATTGCAGTTACTTAACACTGATAGAATCTCATGTTCACTCTCTCATCTTAGAATGTCTCCAACACAACCCAAAAGTGTAGGAGAGTTAATGTCCTCTGAGGACAGCTCTCAGTGAAGTGGAAATAAGAACCATAGATAAAATTGTCAGTTTTCTGATCTTCATGAGGACAACTTAAAGAAGTTTCTCAGGACCTTTCAGTAAAAGCAAGCCTTCATTTTCTATCCACAACAATTATATCAACAATGTACCTCTTTGACAAAGTTGCTTCTTCACTGTATCACTTTCCCATTCTTTTCTACCTTGGATAATCTCCCAGATAAACTAACAGTACTCAAATCCTTTGTCCTACTCTTTGCTCTCAGGATAAATGGAGCCAAAAGACTTAGATTAATATCAAGTTCTGAATGGGATCTTAGAGCTATTTTTGTCAAGATTTTCATAAACAAAAGGGACCTTTGAATTATCAGGCTATAAATGAGTTCTAAATAGAGAGGGCAAAAGCAAAAAGTAGAAATTTTTATGTTTGATTTTTAATCACGATTAATTGACTTTATTGATTATTAAAAATACTAACATTATATAAGTATGGATCTTTGTAAAACAATGTCATAATGTAAGAAATAAGTCCTTTGGAGAATATTAAACCAAGTGTTCAGGTGCCATCTAATTTCTTGTTTAATCCAGAACTTTGGTGTGCATTATCTTGAGGAATAGGATTCTGAAGTCCAGACAGACTAACAGAAAACTGATCCAAATGTGTGTGTTTATATTTCTGCTTTTGTTGTAAAAATCAAAGTGTGATTGCTGGCTTAAAATGGTAAAACTAATAGTGTTCATGGACTCTATTATACATTTTCTAATTGTATGGGAAGAATCCAATAAACATAAAATTAATTGATTTGCAAATCCTCAAAGAGCTACAGGATCAGGTAGTGGTATGTTTTCATTCAACAGCATCATAATGCAGCATTTTATATGTGTGGCTACCGGATATTTTCATCAATGTTTGCTAGCTAGTCAGCCAATACAGAGAAATATTAGGTAGGGTAATTACTCACAGTTGTGTTTTAAAAAATGAGAGAAAATTATCAAATGACACTAATAATAATAATCCTATAGCAGGCTAAATAATTCAATGATAATTACAAGTATTAATCTAGCTTTCTTCCCTGATTATGACTCTTCTCTCCTTTATCATAATGGGAGTAGCAGATTGTCTGCAATGAATTGTGAAAACCCAGCAGTGACTTTGGCAGTGAAGGCCTCCCATCAATTTTGATAGGTTAAAATGATTCTGGTTGGTCTTGAGCAAATGTGTCAATTTTTTTTTTCTGTGTGTGTCATAAAAGAAAGAAGCAATAGTAAATTCTTGCTTTTATTCCATGGAGCCAATAAAATCATACTGCCAACAAGAGGCTGTTGACACTGTAGGTGTAGTTAACTGTCTTGAAATACTAGGCCTGAAAATAAAATTCCAGTATTTCACATAACCTCTATTTATTTAAAGAAAACAAAACAAAACAAAACATACTATACTGCTTACATTTAGGGCCCTGCTGTTGTGTAACTATTTTTGAACATGTCTACTGTAAGTGTATATATATATATTTTTTTCTGTGCAATAAATTCATTTAGAGATAAATTTGGATTGCAAATTATTTTGGAGGAGGCAAGGTATTTGTGGCTAGTCTTACAAGTAAAAAGGACTAAAAGAAAGAAGAAAAACATTTTTTATTACAGCATATTTACATCTGTCCAAAGTACTTATTTACTATAATACTGACTAATGTATAATACTGTACACAAAGAAAGAAGTTAAATGAGTTATAATTCAGTCGAAGTATAGCTGGCCATTTTAAAACTTACCAATGAATCTTTCTGGTATGAAATGTGATATCTGGCAATCTGGTCCAGTTCATTACATCAGGTCATTTGTATGTTCTTATTACCATTTGGATAGCATAGCACATTTTATAACCCAGACATTTTACAATGGAACTATGATGCATGTATTTTCAAAAGTATAGACATACATGAAGCTATGAGGTCAAAAAAGATGAATGTCCGTAGTACCATATAGACTCAACAAATAAAAGTGTCCAAGGCTCTGAGTGAGATTTATGAATATTGTGTAAGATTAGGCCAACATGTGGTTTTGATATAAATAATCTGTTCTTAAATTAGAATTACAGTCGTTGAGTGCAGTGTTGAAAATGGCAGATAGATTTTAGCTATCTTTGCTCACTAGGGAAAATGGAAAAATGTTTAGTTTGGTCAGATTTTTACTTAACTTCTGAAAAATCTTACATTTGAGAGAACCCTTCTGAAATAAGAATCCTTAAAGACATAACCCCTTTGGCACAAGTGTTCAAGAAACTTGTTTGATGTTGTAGACAATCATATAGCACACGTACTGTTCTAGATCTTTCATGCCAATAATATGTGAGCCATACCAAGGCTACATATACATATAGAGATGTTCCACAGCTTACAAGCGGGATATGTACAGAGAAACACATAAAAAATTGAAAATGCATTTAATAGCCCTAAACTATCAAATATCATAGCTTACCTTAAGCTTATTTAAACATACTCAGAACACTTACATTTGCCTGCATTTGGGCAAAATCATCTTAAGCAAAGCCTATTTTATAACAAAGTATCAAATATCACATGCAATTTATTAAATATTACACTAAAAAAAAGAAGTATGGTTATATATAGAATGGTTGTAAGAATATCAGGTGTTCACCCCTGTAATCTTCTAGCTGACTGGGAGCTGTGGCTCACTGCCCCTGCCCAGCATCACAAGACGGCACCATACCACATGTCACTGGCCCTTTTTATAAAGACCCAAATTCAAAATTCAAAGTACATTTTCTACTGAATCACTTTCACTTTCACATCATTGCCTAATATATCGTAAGTTGAATCATTGTAAATCAGGAGCCATCTTATTTGAAAGTTAAATCACAGTCACCCGTATACACACAAAAAAAGGCCTTCATGTAGGGCCATCTATGTATCTCTAAACAACATAGCATGACATATCAACGGCAAAAAATGGTGGTGAAGGGACAATTGCTTTGCGTCAGTACTCTGAGCAGTAACATACATGGCCTTACTCACCTAGCAGAACTCCAGAGCTAGCTGAGGGCAAGGAATTTTGCAAATGTTTGCTGAACAGCTTAAGCACTATTATTTTTAACTTAGTGTGCATATCTGTTTTCTCAAGATATGTTAATTTATTTTATTGACTTATTACAAAACCAAATAATTTCCTCTTATTTAAGTGGCAGGTAAATAGAATTCTTTTTAATTTAAATCAAATGGCTTTTTAGGGAAAATATACTAAAAATTCTGAAACTTGTATTGCTTATGAATCTTTTATTGGAATCCTTATCAAGTTGTAATTTTTTCAAGTTTTTTCCTAAATAATCTTCAATGAATTGAAAATATTTTTTTGGATTTTATTCAAGGCTATTAACACACAATTTCACTTTGTTAAATATAGTGCTAAACGTTCAACCAAAACGTTGTGTCTTTTTTTTTTTTTCCACTACCACATCCTCCATCTACTGACTGGATTCTCTCCCCCAACTAGCACATATATACCATTGTCTATCTTTAGGATAAGTAAGGGTCATCTTTTGTCTTTATTCTATTCCTCGTATGCTTCTGAACTTGTTGAATTTTAATATAGTCACACCATAAGCATCACATATTTGATTCCCCTTTCAATAGTAAACAGTGCACAACCAGAGCATACCTTCAAAGCTATCAATAGACTTACTCTGATATATTATTTTTGTATTTTTGTAAATTAAAATAATTAAATTATAGAACAAGAGTTTCAGGTGGTAGGTGTTGTAAGTTTTACCCAATCTGACTTTTGTCAAAACTCGTTTTTTGTCATCATATATGTCAAGTAGTTTTCTCAGGTTTATTTTTAGAATATCCTTGTATAATGAATATTTACACTGATATCTAGTATAAAAATCTTGCAATTTATTTTAGAAACATTAAGATATTGAAAATCAATCTCTTTCTTTAATTCATTAAAGACATTTTTGGCTTGTTTCCAGTACTTTATTTTCTTACTGGTTAAAAAATGAATTTGAAGTAGTCTGAATTTCATTATTATATGGCACTTTCCCTTTGATGAATACAAAGACGATATTCTATATTCGCTATCTGAGAAGAATTTTTTTTTTTAATTTTATTTATTTGTAAGAGAGAGAGAGTGAGAGAGAGCACAAGCAGGGGGAGCAGCAGGGTGAGGGAGAAGCAAAACTCCGGCTAAGCAGGGAATCTGTTGCAGAACTGAGTCCCAGGACCCTAAGATCATGACCTGAGCTAAAGGCTCAGGCGTTTAACTGACTGAGCCACCCAGGTGTCCCAATCTGAGAAGAGTTCTGTATGTTATTCCTATTCATATGAAGTTTAAAGTCTAGGTGATTAACTTAATATTTTAGTGGCTATTACATAGATAGCACTATGTTCCAGGCAGAGAGTAAGAAAGAAATATTAAATCAACCATATTGTATGCATTCTAAATGAAAATAATTAATCAATCATAATAAATCCTTCTATTTATGGAATATCAACTTATAAGATTTCCTCCATATGAACACTGCCAAATACTAGAATAAAGGGTCATCTAATACAAATAAAGGATAGAATTAAAGAATTCTGGTAAGACCCATTTAATTTTGAAAAATGGTGGGTGCTTATATTGTTGCTGAGTTGTGGTTTTCAGTTACATAATAATCTGATAAGTGTAGAAGTCTAACATGAGTGTTTACATGAGAGATGAGGAAAATGGTATATAATTAAGATATTTTTAAAAAGTACAGATAAATACAAAATTGTAAACTAGCATTATGGAGGAATAAAAATAAATGATTAGCTACACACTCTAAAGTGAATATACATCTTGGAAAGTTTAAGAGACTTTTAAAGTAAAGCAAGGACAGTGCAACAAAGTATGGGAGACATTTTTATGACGTTCAAACAAATTTCTGGTGAAAGTTTGACGTAGGTGATGGACGAGTGTAAAGATACTACTATGTATTCAAATATTGTGTTAAATCTCACTTAAGTCAGCAGGAACATAGCAAGGAAATAGCAAAAATAAATAAACCAAAGCATACAAACTTGGGTAGATACAATAGGTGTTATCATGTTCTATTTCAAAAAGAGATGGAGTTAATAGATAAATAGAAGTAACTAGACTTTTTAGAAGTTAATCTAAAACTTTGCTGTTATTTCTTAGTAATATAAAATATTTATGGTTTTCTACACAAAAACGTTTATCTAAAAAATATTTGAAAATAAATTTCAGGCTACTCATAAGGTTCTAAGTTACTCTACCAATGAAGGTAAAGTGGTTGTTTGTAGTTGTAGTTGTTTGTTGTGTTTAGTCTCTCCTAGTTTTTATTATTATAATGTGGAATGAGGAATGTTAGATTAAAAAGTGAATTTATTTATAGACAAAAAATCATTACTTGATTCCCACCTGGTACAGCACCGCAGATGGAACTCTGAAAACCAATGCCCTTTTGGGGCTGTACAGGGGGAGTAACAGTTATGCTGGGGCAACTTCTGTAAACAGCGACTTGCTTTGGGGTTAGGTGGCCCCATGAAATTCAAACCACCATAGTAAAATTGAGTTTTGAATATGTTTGCAATTAATGTTTGTATAGTCATAGGGGCTCCAAAAGGCACTGCTGGTTATCGTACGCATTGTACCATTCAATAAAAGCTAAAAGTTGCCCTGAATGTTTAAAAATATTAACAAGGGCACAAAAAACATGCCCAGAAGTAGTGCTTGTCCTCAAAAACATATATGCGTTTTTTCCATATGCTCCTGATAACCCAGACAGACATGACAAGTAGTATTTTTAAGTTTTTTTATAATAAGATGTTTATTTATTTATTTGACAGAGATCACAAGTAGGCAGGGTCAGAATAGTCAGGAAGAGCGAGAGAGGGGGAAGCAGGCTCCCTGATGAGCTGAGAGCCCGATGTGGGACTGGATCCCAAGGATCCTGGGTATCATGACCCTGAGCCAAAGGCAGAGGCTTTAAACTCACTACCAGCCACAAGAGGTGCCCTCATGACAAGTTATGTTTTTTTAAAGATTTCATTTATTTATTTGACAGAGAGAGGACAGATAGAGATTACAAGTAGGCAGAGTCAGGCAGGCAAAGATAGAGAGGAATCAGGAGGTAGCAGGCTAGCAGGACGTTGAGCAGAGAGCCCAAGTGGGGCTCCATCCCAGGGACCCTGAGATCATGACCTGAGCTTAAGGCCTCGGCTTAAACCCACTGTGAGCCCCAAGGAGCCCGACAAGTTATTTTTGATAGATATAATATACAATGTATTTTCCAGTTATAAGAAAAATGGTTCTGCTATTTTTAAGCTTTTTTATAAAAAAGCTACATAATATTTTTTTAATATTAAAATTTTATTTTTAACCATGACAAGTTTTACTTTTCTTGCTTTTTTTTTTAAAAGATTTTATTTATTTATTTGACAGACAGAGATCACAAGTCAGAAGGTATCAGACCAGTAGGCAGAGAGGGGAGGCAGAGAGATAGAGAGACCGAGATGAGCCAAGCAGGCTTCCTGCTGAGCAGAGAGCCTTGATTTGCAGGGCTCGATCTCATGGACCCTGATCGATATATCATGAACCCCATAGAAAAATAGCCGAATTTTTAACCAGCAGCCCAAAAACACTAAGCCACCCAGGCGCCCCATTTTTTACTGTTTTACTTTTCAATATACTACTTAGAATATAAAACCTAATCCATTTTGTAAGAAGTTTACCATTTAAAATGTGGTAATTTTCTCATTGTGTCTTCCCCTCTCATTGCTTTATTTTGAATAAAACATTTCACTATAAACATAACGGAAGCTTTCCTTTTGTGGTCCCTCGTTGGTCATATTGTATATGAGCCATGACAATTAGTTTTACAAAATTTATTCATGTTTGTTGATATGTTTTATCATAACTAATTTTCCCTCCCTTAGCTAGATTCCCCAGCTTTTCAGACAGGTGGACACTTCAATAAACCATACCCAAGGGATGTATCAAGTACCTTCTTAGGACATTATCTCAGATCCTTGAGGTCTATTTTGCCTTAGGGATTTTGCAATAGGTTCTGCCAGAGGCTTCAACCACTGTGACACACTTGATGTCCATGGTCTATCTCCTGTGGCTAAGCTCAAGAAGTCACTGTCCAGGTCTGATCCCAGGGGCTGGATGTTAGTTTCACATAGGGCTCTCATTCCCAGCCTGAAGTTCTTTTTTTTATCTATCTAACAAACTGTCATCTCTCTAACTAGTTGTTATATGTGAGAGCTGTCAAAAAAAAAAAAAAAAAGGGACTCACAAATAGTTCAACATAGTGTGAAGTTTTTTCCCTCAAAAGACTGAGGACGACTGTCAAAAGTTACCATTATACACATGGGGCAACCTGATGGATAGTGGGTTAAGCTATTGGCATTGGCTCAGGTCATGACCCAGGGGCCCCCTTGGGGGGGGATCGAGTCCCTCATATGGGCTCTTGCTCAGGCAGGGAGGCCCCTGCATTCTCATCATCTCTCTCCTGTCTGTATCTATGCCAAATTTGTGATCTCTCGTCTCTGTCAAATCAAAATCTAAAAGTCTAGAATACAAATAAAATAATTATCTCATAATGATTTAAATTGTAAGGCATAGATCATTGCACTGTAATACCACAGAAATTAACTCAGATTGATTATAAGCCGTTACAGAATGTGGTTTATCAATCGCGTATTTTATATGTAGAATATTAAAAGCAAAAGCCAACAATACCAATGGTGGGGGAACGTGGGGGGCTGGTGGTTTGATTCAAACACAATGGTTCTTGGAGTAATGGTGTGTGAGTCGGAAGAGCTAAATGAAATTTTAAAATAAAAATTAAAATGTAGAGCATAAATCCAGGGAGTGATCATACCTACTCAATCTAACAAATCTCGTTAACTGTGGATGGGATTATAACCTAAACAGTGTTTCACATGGGTAGTCTGGTATATAGACGGAAAATCTAAAAGAACCTTGGTGTTGGCACCCAATAAATTTAGCTACAACAAGCACGAAGCACTGAACTTTAAAAATGGTTTAGGGGTGTGGAAACCACAATGCCAAGAGAAAAGCTGTCTGAGACGGAGGCGATTAAAGAGGCACAAGCTGTCGTGTTGATCCTCAATAAAAGGGAACAACAAGGGGGGCCCAAAAAATACACATCTGGGCAAAGGACCCTGTTTAATCAAAAAAAAACACAAGACCCCTTTTTTTTTTTTTTTTTTATAAAAACTCAACAATTGGGGGGAAAAACCTGATTAAAAATGAGGCCACAAAGACCTTAGCAATGATACCTCACCAAAGAAAAAATATTACCCAGCGGCAAAAATACGCCATATAAAAAAGACTTGCTCAGCATCTTATGTCGATCAGGAAAAGGAAAATGGCAACATAAGAGACCCCCGCGCCCATCAGTACATACCCAACTGCCAGACACACTGAACCACAACAGCACGCTTTACGCATGTTGGTGAGGATGTGGAGCCAACAGGAAATGTCTTTCCATGTCTATTGAGAATTAAAGAATGGAAAACACTTGGGAGTTGTACCGACAAAACTAAACAATTCTGGCCCGATGATTCAAAGGCAGTAAGTTAGCAGTTCTTGGGTAGTTATCCCAAAGAAGATGATAATTCTACCCACAAAGCATGTCTATAGTTAGTTTTATTCATAATGACACCACAAAAAGCTTGTGGAAGCAAACCAAGATATTCCTTCCATAGGTGAAAGGTCCAAAGTGGAAAGGGTATTTTTTTGGAGTAATGGAATACAAACACATGGGGATATTATTTAATGCTAGAGAGAAATGAATTACAAAGAACCATGAAAAATAGATGGATATAAATATTTAATAAATAGTTGATTTTTAGGCGGTTCTACAGGTCTTCTATCAATAGTATTAGTATATTTAACAGAGGAATGCTCAGCATTCATGAATTTACCTAATAAAATAGATTTGGGTTCAATATTTTAAATCCTGCGTCAACGTTCTACATCGATTATATTCCTAAATAAAGTTTGAATTGGGGTAAATAAACCTTAATTTTTGTGTACTTGTTTCTTTATGGCAAAGAGCTCAATGAATGAAATAGTGAGAAATAAAATTTATAAAAAAAAAGTTTAGTTTAACGTTGGCACAATACATTTAAAACTTTTTATCTATTACTTCACAAATACATTATACTTTCTAAATTGATTATATTTATGGGCTACTAACAAAAAAACTTTTAGGTTATATTCGATATTCATCTCGTATGATTTGCAACAATCCAACTGCCGAAAGCCATCTGGCAAAAAATGAGATTTGTCTTTAACGTAAATAGAGTTAAGAGTTAAGTGGTGTTGTTTCAATGCAGATGGATGGGAAACAAAGAATAGTATAACAATTGAGTGGTACATTACATTTTCTGTTTTTTGGGTCCAAGTTACTCATCCACAATAGAGGCTCTTATACATGTAAACAGACTTGGGAATTTAACAAACTTTTTAAAACTAGCATTGTGCGACTCATTCCTAGAAAGACAACACAATCAATAAACACTTTATTTAGATTAAATCATGTACTATTTCTCCATTTGAATAAAAAAGGTTTAGCAGCCCCCAATAAGTTTATTGAACATGAAAGTGAACCCGGAAAAGTTGCAATGCTATAATGCTCCTAAGGAATTAAATGATCCAGTCATTGAATTACAAAAAAAGGATATCTAAAATCCCAAAGGGTTTTATTATATTGTAATGTTACAACTGCCCATTATCATCATAGTGTTGGCTTGTACTAAGAAATACTTAAAAAACGAAACTCCAGATCCTAAAACTGTGGAAAATATGTTCCCTTTGCCCCCTATATATACAAAACTATTAATCCATTTAAATTTTGCTTTTTTTAAACTATCCACTTAAAGAACTGGCATTTTTTTTACTAATTGTAACAGGGCAGCAGGGGGCTCTTATTTCTAGTGCTTACATCTGAAGGATAGACCATCTAGTTTGTTTAAGAGGTAAAGGCCCATAAAGGAGCCCAATTCATAAACAACCAAAATTACAGTTGTGTGAGCCCTTACCATCTGCCAGCTACCTTTCTGAGGAAGAATACCTTCACTTAATAAAAATCATATAAAACATACCTGACCACAAAGAGGGGAGGGGGGGCTTACATGAAAAAAAAAAAAAAAAAAAAAATAACAAAAAAAAAAAAAAAAAAAAAAAAAAAAAAAAAAATTCTTTTGAATTATAATAGTGAAGTACATAACCAATAATAGAGGGGGCACCTTGGCTTGGGGGCTCAGGCCATTGAGTGACTGACCTTTGGCTTGGTGTTCATGATCTCAGGGGTCCTGGATGGAAATTTCCCAGCAGGCTTCTAGGCAGTGGGGTTTGTTTCTCTTCCTCTGGCATCCCTCCCAATCTCTCTCTCTATGTCTCAAGAAGAGACAAATTAAACCAGTAAATTAGAAATAATGATTGATGGTTGATGGGATAAGTGTTACAAAGAGAAAACAAGAAAGGTAAAAGCCATTGGAGAATGCTGGGAGGAAAGTTAATTTTATTTTGTGTTGGTGGTTATATCTCATTTATGAGATGTTATTTGCAAAGACCCAGGAAGTGAAGAGGGGGTTTTACACATATTAAAGGAAAAGATTGCTCTAGGCAGAGCAAGTAAGTATATAGACTTTGTGTGAACAGCTGGTCTGTTACTTTTGAGGAAAAGCAAGGAGGCCAATGAGGAGTTCATAGGTGGAGAGAGGTAAGAACGTTTGATGCTGACCTTCTAGTACATTGAAACGCCTTCAGTTTTTATTTAATATGAAAGGGGAAGATACCAAAAGACTTTCGACAGCAGAATAAAATCATCTGACTTGATTTGTAGTTAAGTTGCTGTACCAAAATAAATTTGCAGGGAGAAAGGAGTGCAGTATGTGTGGAAGTGGGGTTATCAATCAAGTCAATAATCAGAACATATGATGGTGATTTTAGCATGCTGG